>NC_056749.1:225389083-225437265 GCF_019279795.1 Protopterus annectens
TACTGCCATGAAACACGAGTTTTAAACGGTTCACAGTGGCCTTTGTACTCTTTAATTACAACTACTTTGACTGTGTACACATTTTGTGTTTGATTGCAGTGGAAAAAATAGTGAAAACTGTTTGAGTAACTCATGTTTCCCACACAAACTAGTAATCACAGTGAAGAATTCTGTATCACTTCATGCAAAATATTCACTTGGCCTGAAAGACCAGAGTGTTTAAACCGAGCACCCAACAAGAGGGTTAGTTCATAGGTTCATAGGTATTTCATCCACAACCAGCCCTACCCAGCAGTTATAGCCACTTCTGTGTATGCTTCAGATATCAAATTGTAATAAAAAATTGATGCCTGTATTATGTATTTCATTGAAGACCCACATCAAAATGTTCAATGTTCCATTAGTCCTAGGAGGTCAGAATGAGTAAATAGCAACAGTTCGCCTTTTCCTTTCAGAAGATGCAGCAAATCTCAAATGTCCAACGGTCAACCCAACTTTTTTCCCAAACTGTGGAACACTTCTTTTTAAGATATGGAACAAATAGGAAAAATGTGTAACCCTTGCTATCGGGCTTCATTTAAGAAGTTTAAACTTGGCTGAAAAACATTCTTTCTTGTATACAAGAAGTTTTGTTGAAGTAATTAAATAATTTTACATTGAATATATGCTAAACAGAAAAAAAGTTAATGAATGTGCGACATACCCTTTCAATGAAGAACAGAGTGGAACATAGAGTTAAGACTGGAAAAGAGGAACATTCCTCCATATCCCTTAACTCCTTTGTCCTAGAATTGTAGACAAAGCCAAATGTAGTTGGAGGGAGTTCAAATTTCCCATATCTGGGACAATGTTTAAATATAATTCTAATTCACTTAAAAAGTTGAGAGTAACAGGTTTTGCATCAACATGCATTTCCTGAAGGGGACTTCCAAGATGGCTGCACATTCAGTAGCAGCTTAATTCTAGCTCTCCCAGTGTGAAAACAAAGTTAGAAGAAAAAAACAGTGGACTTGTATTCCTTGGTAAAGTTCAGTAATTGGCTAGTAAATACACTGCCTGGATGCCAATAAAAAAGAAATACAGAGGACCTGAAGGAAAATCAGTTACAAAAGGTGGTGGTAAACAGTGACTGGGAGTAGTGCTGCAGCTGTTCAACAAAAAGCAGTGCAAGCTCCAGGCATAACTTCTAGTAACCTAGAGGAAGATGAGACAACTGCACACACACCTGCTTAATCCATCCCTTTATAATCCCTATTCCCATTTTTGCGAATGGAGGCAGGGTTTCACTTTAACAGTGACAGTCATCTAGAACAGACTATCAGGTGGCTAGCCCTGCCGTGGTAGTTCTGCACACCACACACACACACACTTAACATCTATGGCCAATTTAGAGAATCCAGTCCACCTACTGCATGTCTTTGAAATGTGGGAGGAAAATGAGCACCCAGAGGAAACCCACACAGACAGGACATGCCGACTCCTGATAAAAATATTAAACAAAATACTGATGGAATATTTCAACTCAAATAAAAGGCTGGAAAAATGGAAGAAGCTTTAAAGAGGTATTCAAATGAGGTGGTAAAACTGCAAAAATCAGAAGTTGAAATGAAAAAAAAGTTTGGCTGAATACGAGATTGCTGAAGAAGAGAGGTTTTAAAAAATAAAATTGGGGGACAGAGCATGCAGAGAAAACGTGAGATTTTCTGCTGTACCAGACAAGCTGAAAGGAACATACTGTATTAATTTTATGAAGCCACAAATAAGCAACTGGACTGGTATTGTACAGCTGTAGTTAATTGAAAGGGCACATTGTGTGGATGTTCCAAACTGGCTATGAGAAAGCAACCTAGACCTTTGATAGTAAAGATGTAATCCTTCCCAGCAGAAGGAGTTAATTCTGAAAAAACTGTGGCGGAATGGCAAAATACTAAAACTCGAGACAGCAGAGTATTTGTGGGGAATGATTACTCCCTGTATAACAGGCAAAAGAGGAGTAAATTTATTTTGCTATTCAGGGAATGTCGAGAAGCAGGTGTGAGATTCGAGCTGCTGTACCCAGCTACCTTTAAAATATTTTCGTGAGGGGCAATGTCATTTTTTGATGCTGTACATGCTTAGGAGGAAATACAAGTTTGTCCACCAAAATGTGAGTTGTGAAACGTAAGGAGGGTTATGCTTGTTCTTTTGGTAATAAGGACCACAGAGAGACCATGCCAGTGAAATGTTTTTGCAGTGTTTCAATGGAAAATGCTTGAGAGAGAAAAAAAATACAAGAGTTGACGAAGAATCTAGACTACATTGGAAATGAAGCAGAGACAGGATTTGGGAGATTGAGATGAACAGAAATTAAACCATTAACTTGGAATTTGACAAATGTGGGATTAGAAAGCAATAAGTATATTTGTGAAACCTGACTGAACAAAATCAGGAAATAGTGTACTTTTTTTGACTTTGTTAAAACTTGTTGGGGGCTCTAAAGCATATGCCATGCTTCATGTCATTAATCTTCAGAAAATACTTTGAAGAGAGGAGGAGGAGGGAGAAAGTTAACTGTAAGAAACAATTTTTTTCTTCATAGAAATATTTTTTATAGTTTGTGGTTTTCTTTGCATGCTATAAAGTAAAGCTTTTTTCAGTTATCCTTAAGTGTAATGGGAATACTAATGCAAACAGATGCTCCTGTTTTTTTCTCCCTTCTCTCTTTCTCCTTGTTCAGTTTTAAGAAATATAGGTACTGCAGTGTAAAAAGAAATCTGGTCAAAAGAGCATGACAAGAGAAAAACATTGTTGTACTTTTTCATTCTTCTATAGGGAAATGACTGGATTAAAGCCCCTAGTGTGATCTGGTAAAAAGTTTTAAGAGAAGGCAAGTAAATGAAAAAGAACATTGAATATTATAAAGCCTTTTTTCTAGCAAGTAAATGTATGTTTAGTAGCAGCTCTGTGTCTGGTTCTTATGTCTCTTTGGAGACTATCCGATAAAGAGAAATGGCTAAGAGAGGGTGTTTTCTGAAAGCATTGAGGTGTTTTCCCATCTGGGAGAGCTATAAAGATAAGACAAAATCAGATTGCACTTTGTAGAAGCACTAGCTGTACCATGTGTCTTAGCACGGATAACCTTTCTTTTAGGTTAACCCAAGTTGGTGAGTGTGGGTATCAGTTTGGGGCACTTGTTCCTTTAGGAGGGTAAAACTTCAATGTTTGAAGATGTACATAGTTTTGTCTGTTAGTATTAAGTTAATAGGTTTTAGGGGATATTGGGGGAGTAATTGTTTTTTTTTCCTTTGAGGACTTTCAATAAAACAAAATATTTTGTAAGATGTGACATAGGCTCAAATGGATGTGACAAAAAAGACTGCATAAAAGATCAACATGTGTATGCCTATAACACAAAAGCTGGAATTAGACACTTAACAAAAAATCTGTTGCATATAAAATGTGGGATTATTGACTTTAACACACTGATGGTTTCTATAGTGTCTTTAAATGCCAGTGGTCTCACAGATAACTACAAAAAGAGTGGTGAACTATATTAAAAAATGCAAAGTGCAAATAGCTATGGTACAGGAGACACTCTTGGAAAGAACCGAGCATGTTAATTTGATAAATGTTTTCAGAATGGTTATTCAGTGCAATACCTGGGACAGAAGGAAAGAGGAGTACTTATGTTAATTCCAAGAGTAGCTCCAATAGTGGTAGAAGAGGATAAAAAATATGATAATGGTAGATTGTGGTACTAAGGAGCATGGGAAGAGGATTACACTGGCATGTATTTATATTCTACCTTAAAGTGCTATAATGGAGCTTAAAATTTTGGGAGAAATGATCAGCTTTCAGCAAGGAATATTACGTATAGATGGTGACACAAATTTCATTTGCAGCAGTGAAGATGTGTCTGGGGGGAGCCAGAAGGGAAAATAAAATAAAGGAGGTTAGATTTTTGAAGACATTTGTGAAAATATTTGGTATAGATGTGCATTCAGTACCAGGAGTTTGGATTGAATTTACATATTATTCCCCGAGATATAAAAACTGGGCTAGGCTAGACATAATGTGCATTTAACTGAAAGTCTTGATATGCACCCAATAACTGTTTCAGATCATGCGCCAATAGTAACCAAAATAAAAACACAAGCTAATGAAATAAAAAATGAGGCACTGGTGCTTTCCCTCCTATCTGTTGAAAAGAGAGGAATTTAAGGAATGAGTAGTGGAAATTATTCAGGAGCTATTAGAGAAGATAGAAATTTCTTCTGAAAATACAGCTAGGGACTGGGATGAAATTTTAAGGAGAGTTTAAACATAGGGTGGAATTAAGAGAGAGATGTGGTTAAGAAGTAACGAGAATTATTTAGATCAACTGCCAAATGTTAAAGTATTGCAGAATAGGGAGAATCTCACAGAACAAGAAAAGGAACAACTGCAGAATGATAAGCAAAAAATAAGGGATTACCTCAATATTATGCATATGTTTAGAAAGATTGCTGTTAAGCAACCGTTTGTGATCATAACTCTAAAGCACAAGAACTTTTAGCACATTGACTTGGGCAACAGAAAGAAAGGCTTGTCACCAAGCTGAGAGAACATATAACAAGGAAGATAAGAGATCCTGTAGAGAGATATTTTGGAAATTCTATGAAAGTCTGTATAAAGCAGAGAAAAATAGAAGTCAAGAAAAGGTACAAATGGGAAAGTTTATGGAAGAATTAAGTATGTCATGGTTGTATGTAGAAGAGCCTCATTTACTAACAGGATAGGCTGAGATAAAAATGGTGATGTATAACCAATTCACAAGAAAGTCCCCAAGAATAGATGGTACTTCTGTGGAAGTTTGGAAGCTAGGAAGGGGAAGAACTGAAAGATCAGGAAAGTTTTGTTGGAGTATTTTAAGAAGAGGAGTACCAACATCCTGGAAGAAAGCGGCGGTGTCTGTAATACCTAAAGATGGTAAAGACCTATCCGATCCAGCTTCATACAGGCCCATTCAATACTAAACCATGATTATAAAGTGCTTATCTCTGTAATGGCAAAAATAAAGGCAAAAGTGATGCAAAATTGATAGGACCATTGTGGTTTTGTGGAGGGGAGGCAAACATTTGACAACATTAACAGAACACTGATGATCCAGAGGGAAACTGAATGTAAGAAAATACCACTGTTGTTGAGTCTTGATGTAGAAAAAGCATTTGACAAAGTAAGATGGGAGTTTGAGCAGGGCAATGGAAGTATTTGGATTCCTTGATAAAGTTATAAGGTTGATTAAGAGAATATATGAGGGATCAGAGGCGAAAATTAAAATGGGTAGGTTCCTCTCTGATAATTTCTGCTTGAGCAGAGGAACCAGGCATGGGTGTCCTTTTTCCCTTTCATTTGCATTTGGCAAAGAAAATAAGGGACTCAGAAATTCAAGGGTGTAATTGGTTTGTTAGTGAAGAAAAGCATGATTTATTTGTGGATGATATTTTATACCTGGTAAAACTAGAAAAGGACATTTCAGTGTTGCGGAACATTTTGAGACAGTTTCAAATCTTTTTCAGGAGACAAAGTTAACAAAACTAAAACAAAGACAATAGCTGTAAACTGTGTACCCACACATGAATTGGACCAGCAATATCCTTATTTATGGGGACATGATAAAATGAAGTACTCAGCAGTATGGATTAAAAATGATTCCAGTGGGCAGCTAAGGATATGTGGGAAGAGACTAAACAATAGATGATACAAAAACTGATAAATTGAAGCTCTGTTATATGGATAGTAATATCCAAGCAGTTAAAATGTTTAGTCCATTTTAGTCTTCTACACTTGTCAGGCATATTTTTATCAACCAGAGGAGAAGTTGTACATAGCAATTAATAAAGAGCTGAAGTCTTTTATCTGGGAGGAGAAAATGGCAAGAGTCAAGCGGCATAAGATGATTCTTCCAATAGAACAGAGTGGGTTGAGAGGGGGCTATGTTCGTGCATTGAATATGGATTACAGAGAACAGCTTATAATGGAATCAGAGCAAAATGTTAAAGTACCGAAAACTCAACATTGTAAAATTCATTGAATGACCTTTGTTGGTCAGTATTGGAAATGTAATCAACCAAGGTGGGGAGCTTCACCCCACACCCCCCAACTATATATACCAACACCGAGATCACACTACAATGGGGAATAGGACAAATTAAAAAAATTTTAAAAAGGGTTCCTTCGTTTACCTTATTGTTCACGGTACTTCCTGGTTATTGGCCATCTGTGGCCATTCGATGAATTGTTCTACGGTGTTAAGAGTTTTCGGTACATTAACATTTCGCTCTTTCCCATTCAGGTTACATGCTGTTCACTGTAATCTGTATTCGATGTGCAAACATAGACTTGGGTTGACATTACCTGATTTGAAGGGGTATTTCAGAGCTACACAGTTAACACTGCTATACATAGCACAAGCAGAAACCTATAATTCAAAGTGGAAAGGAATGATGATGAAATGGGGGGGGGGGCTCAAGAAACAAGTAGAGACTGGGATTTTGGATGCAGATATTTAATAATAATAATCATACAGAATATTATATTCATGAAGTAGCTAAAAGTATTTTAAGAACCAAGCCAGCACTGGAATAGAGAAAGGAGATTCAGCCAATAGGGATGACTGCAATTTGGGATACAGGCAGTAGGCAAGAGGGGGCTAGAATTTATTGGAAAAAACTGGCAAAGGAACAAAGGTATTGGGAGCAAATAACTAGAGAGGGAAATGTAATAGAATGGGAACATGCCAAACATTTATTTGGACTGCAGTTTAGAGAACTGCCTTCCCTGTCAAGGACTGATATCAGAATGTAGGCAAACAGAAATAGGGGGATCCTAAACAAAAGACCAGCACTGGTAGAGTTTTTAGTAGAATATAGAACAGAAGCTGCTGGTACAAAAAAGGAATAATTAGCAGAGCATATAAAATATTGCATACGTGCAAGAATTAATTGGTGGAGGTTAGAAAAGATTGGGAAGAGAGATTAGATAAGTAATTCACAAATAAACAATGGGGGATATATGTATGTCTTGCAAATATGCAAGAAAATCTAGAAGATTTAGGACTTTTGCTTGGAAGTGTACACGATATGTATTCAGTAAAATTCTTATCACTTTTTTTTTGTGCTTTCTAGTCACTCAAAGATTACACTAAGTGTACATGTATGAAACCCTATCAATATTTAAAGCTGCAAGAATATCAGTAGGAAAACTAAAATTAGGAGGAAGAAGGTGTGAGTTATGTCTATGTTGTCTGTTCACTCTGAACAGTGTACACTTGGTGTAGGTGTTATTGAATCCCGGCCTAGGGAAAAACTGTAAATTGTGGGAACAATAGATACAGGGGTGGAATGAGGCTTAAAAGAAGGTAGGATTTGAATAAGCTCTAATTTTTGACAATGATTGGGTAGGTTATAATTTAATAAATATGTTTCTTGTTTAAAAAAAAAAATGGTAAAAGGTTTCCTGAAAAAGACCCCCCCCCCCCTAAAAAAATGCATATTTCCTGAACAAGAAGCATGAAACATTGCCGTTTGGCATTATAGACTGTAATCTTCAGTGATTCATCATAAAATTCAAAACTTGTGTGAGGGACAGGCAAAATATAAAGCAAATGAGCAGAGTTATGTTATATGGTGTGCTGTCAGTATTTATAAAACTCGCCTAAGGAGAAGAATGCCCCTGAAGATCACGCGTGTATGCTGATGATCTTCGTGTTTCACTGTTGCAGTCATCACATTTGGGTTATCCCTGCCAGGGTAGCCCTCAAGTCGCCCCGTATTTATGCGTCAGTTGCTGTCACTTCAGGACTGACGTCAGGTTATCACTAGTATAAAGTAAGGCCAGCTGACGCCATTACATCAGTCTTTCTTGCCGAGGAGCCTGCAGCAGAAGCAGTTTGCACGAGTGCCAGATGGCTGCTACCTGAGTTTTTGTTTTCCGAATTGAAGTTGAAGTCTTTTAAAGTTAAGTACCCGGTTGGGGATCCTTTTTTTTGCTCTAACCGATGTCAGAAAAAGTTAACAATTGTCTCGCCTGTGGAAAGCAAATACCACATCGAGACTTTCATTTTTACTGCGTCACTTGCTTAGGCCCAGACCACAATGTTCCCCACTGTCACTTTTGTGCTTTGTTCAACGCCAGAACTATACATCATTGGGCCCTTATTGTAGCTAGATACTTTTGATTTCTGTCCTCAATTTCCAATATGGCTTCGGTAAGCCATTCGACAGCAGATCTTCCAAAAAAGCGTAAGGATAAAGACAGACTGAACAAGTCCAAACCTACCAACGATGCTTCCGTTAAGCTAGTAATCAGTGCTCCGGTCCTCAGTGTGACGCTTTCGCAGTCCCCGATTCCCACTTCTATGGATTTGCAGACCACTACAGAGGCCCTTTCGGAGTCTGGTATGCCACAAAACTCTTCATCGACTAAGGATCCTGCGGTTGTGTCTACCTTGGCTGGGTCCGGAGCCTCTGAGCAGGTACTGGCTTTTGTGGAAGTACTTCACTCTACCGATTCTCAACACAAACCAATGACTTTTTGCATCTACTGTTCTTTCGAAAACTACAGAGTTTCTAAGGCCCATTGTACGAACCACACCCAAGAAACAGACAATCCCATCTCAGACGTCTGCTTCCTTGCCTCTGTCTCAAATGCTAAAAATGGCGGAAGACCTTATAATGCTGATCAGGGGATGCCAAGCTACCCCTTCCAAAAGAAAGAGTTTTGTCCCCAGTAGTTTTATCTGAACAGGAGTCCGATGACCCTGATGCCTCTGAATATGAAGACATGCAGTCCCACTCTGCGTATGAGGATTCTGATGCAGAAGAATCCATTCCTTCAGCCTCTCCACCTGAAGATTTTTTTCCTTTGGGGAAACCTTTCGTACTTAAAGGGAGCTTTTTCACTGGGAATGTCAGGACTACCCTCAGTCTGAAAAAGAGACTCGGGAAATTTTTAGATTTTCCACAGTACAGACCCTTGGCCATTCCTTCTGTCCTGAATGTTGTGGAGGATGTTTTCATGGAATCAAGTTTAACTCCTGACACCCTCCCTCATGCTCCTAGAAAATCTGACATGTATTACAGAGTACCTGACTCTCACAAATTTATTTTCAAAAATCCTACTGCTAGCCGTGAGGTCATCTCCCAAGGGCCTTAAGGAATTAAAGCAACTTCTGCTAAGAAGGGATTCCCGAGCATTAGACAGAAGGGGTAAAGAAGTATACACCTCTGCTACTCTTGCTGTTAGTGCACTAAATTGTCAGTTCCATATGCTAAAATTTCAGCAGGATACCATGGAACTCCTCAAATAAAAAATATCTTTTCCTGCTTGTGCAGAAAATAGAGTTGCAAGACTTAATGCATTCTGCAAGTCAAGTAACTAGGCACACCTTACACTGTGGTTTTGATGCTTTAGAAGCATCTTGCAGGACAGCAGTCACCGGTTCTGTCCTTGGAAGACATGCTTGGCTTAAGGAACAGCCTTTGCCAGACCATGTCATATCTAAACTAATGGATGCACCCCTGCACAAAGACAACTGATTTGGAACCAAGGCAGAGGTAGTCTTAAAAAAGATGGAAGAAAAAGCTAAATCTATGCAGACAGTTAAGGATTTCCTGCAGGTCCAGCCAATCAGGTTCCGTAGGCATTGTCCCTCCAAGCACTGGTCCTTTCCTGCCCTCTCCAGGTCAGTTCAGCCCAGACCCTGGGGAAACACCCCCCCCCCCCAGACAATGGCCACAGGGAATGCAGAGATAAAAGCAATGGAGTACTTCCACTTCTAAACCAGAGTGTGCAAAGCCACCCCCTCATGGTAAGAACTTGCAATGACTTTCCACTTCCACCCCCCCCCCCTCTGCCCACCTGCACTTGCCCCGGGGAGGAAAACTCTCCTTCTATGCAAGCACCTGGGCCACCATTACCAAAGACCTCTGGGTCCTCAACATAGTGTCCTAAAGATACAAATTTTCTTTCCACACTCCACCAACCCCAAAATGGTTCCCAGATCTACCTCCAAACCAGTGGGCAGAGGCCAAAAAGCAAGTCCTTTCCGTGCTCTCCATGAGGGCAATAGAGCACGTTCCTGCAGAACAGATAGGCCAAGGTTTCTACTCCAGGCTCTTACTGGTACCCGGAAAAGAGGGCACCTGGTGCCCCAGCCTCGATCTATCCATTCTAAACATCTTCCTGGTGATACCAAAATTCAAAATGCTCACCCTCCAGCAATTACTACCTATGCTCACCAAGGATGTTTGGCTAGCCACCCTAGAAGTAAGAGGCCTACCTACACATCCCAATCAGGGAATCATGCAGGAAATATCTACGTTTCAAAGCAGGATCACTGCACTTTCAGTTCTCTGCGCTTCCCTTTTGCTTATCCACTGCTCCCAGAGTTTTCACAAAATGTCTGGCTCCCGTCACTGCTTTCTTGCAGGGAAAGAAATATTCAAATTTACCCATACCTAAACGACTGCCTAATTCAGGCAGACAGTAAAGGAAAAGCTGCTCAAGCACCTGGCTTTTGTAAAGGACCTACTGACCTCCCTAGAGTACACTATCAATGAAAAGAAATCCAAACTAGTACCCACCCAAAAAACTGTATTCCTGGGAGCAAGCCTGGACACAGCATCCCAGATGGCTTTTCTTACACCAGAAAAGCAAACCTGCCTGACAGCCTATTTCTCTCAACTAGCCACCCAGACCCCAGTTATCCACAAGGAAAATCCTGCAAGCTCTGGGGTTCATGGCTTCTTGCATCCTACTCTATCCATATGCCAGACTGCATATGAAGAAATTTCAATAGTAACTAAAAAGCCTTTGGTGTCAACACACTCAAGACCTGGAAACTCTGGACCCACACGAGTGGCAGCTAAACCAAAGAACCTTCACCCTTATAACTTAGAAATGGGGCACCTCGAAGGTCGACCTCTTTACTTCCCACTCCAACTATCAGCACAGCAAGTTCTGCACCAGGGAGCCTCACTGCAGGGCCTGGAAAGTGGATGCTCTAACCTTCCAGTGGGTCAACCTGTCGGTCTATGCATTTCCCCCACTACTTCTCATTACCAGGGTACTGCTCAAAATAAGGGAGGAAAAACTGAGGACAGTCCTGATTGCTCCAGACTGGCCACGCCAGCACTGGAACCCACTGCTGCACAGCCTGTCCCGTCTGCCACCATGGCATCTCCCTCAGATCCCAACACTCCTGACCCAGAGGGAAGGAGAATTCATGCATCTCCAATTGCAAACCCTCAGTCTGACAAGCCTGGCTTATTCCCTGACCACTGTACAAGCTGCCAATCTCAGTAAGCAGGTTCTAGATGTTATCAATGAGGTCAGACACCCAAGCACTAGAAAGTCTTATGCTGACAAATGGAAAAGGTTCTGCACCTGGATCCAGGCTAAGGGAGCCGATATGGCACAGCCCTCCCTACCTCTCATCCTGGATTTACCTAGCTGACCTACTACACAGTGGTCTATCCTTTTCCTCTATTAAAATCCATGCCTCTGCTATCTCTGCTCATTTCAGCACCGAGCAACCTATTTTCTCGCACCCTCTCATCAAACTGTTCCTAAGAGGGGCTAGCAACTTTAGGCCACCCAGAAGAGCGCTTACACCCAGCTTAGGACCTAAACTTTGTGTTGGAAAAACTCACCCTGTCCCACTTTGAACCAGCAGCTTCAGCAGAGTTAGTTTCTCTCATGGAAGACCACCTTGCTTCTGGCCATCATTTCAGCAAGAAAAGTATCTGAGCTACAAGCACTAATGGCTGTAGAGCCCTTCATCATTTTCCATGCTGACAGGGTGTCCCTCAGGACTAACCCATCCTTCATGCCAAAAGTGGAGTCCAGTGTGGCTCTCAACCAATCCATTCATTTGCATACCTTTTTCCCTAACCCACAAAACAAGTGGGAAAGGATACTGCACTCTCTAGATGTGCACAGACAACTCAGATTCTATCTAGAGAGGACTACATCATTCAGAAAGACTGATCAGTTGCTAGTCAGCTTTGCTGCAGGAGCAGAGGGCAATGCCATATCCAAACACATCATTAACATATGGATAGCACACTGCTTCCATTTCTGCTACAAGCAACATGGGAAACCACCCCCTAAGGGGGTCAGGGCTCACTCTACCAGAGCAACGTCCATCTCTAGAGCTTTCCTCAGAGAAGTCCCCACATGGGACATCCTGGATGGTGCAACATGGACATCTGTTCATTCCTTCACCAACCATTACCACCTGCCTATCTTCTCCAAATCCAGGGCAGGCTTTGCCACTGCACTCTTGCAGGGCATCCTAGCCAACCCCCAGTCTTCTTGACTGCCTCCACCCTTTTCCTCAGCTTTGGGAATCAACCCAAATGAGATGACTGCAACAGTGAAACACGAAGAACATCGTACAGTTGTGTGCACTTGCCATAAATGCCGATGTTCGAGTGTATTCACTTTTGCAGTCCTGGTTTCCCTCCCTCCCCTTTTTTTCTCCCTCTCTCATTACAAGGAACTTTTTGGTATTTACTTTCTACTGGTTGGAGATGTTCTTCGTGTTTCACTGTTGCAGTCATTACATTTGGGTAATCTGCTGGCAGATTGCCCTCAGTCGGCCTGATTAACAAAGTCTTGGGTTCTGCATCGGTTGCTGTCCCTTCCATGATGTCAGGTCAACAGGGGTATAAAACATGCAGCCGATGCCATTATATCAGTCTTTATTGCTGCATGGTGCCAGAAGCAGTTCACAAGTGCCGGTTGGCCGACTCCTGAAATTTTTGTTTTCGAATTTCAGAACCAATGTCTTCAACTAAAAAGCTAAGTACCCCATTGGGGAAACTTTTTCTTGCTCCTTACCGATGTCAGTAAAAGTTAATAATTGCATTACTTGCGGGAAGCAAATCCTCATAAGGATTTTCATTTGTACTGTATTCTTTGTCTAGGCCCTGACCACAACGTACCTTGCTGTCGATTTTGTGCTAAATTTAATCAACGCACTATTAAACGTCTGTATATTTTTGCTTCTAAATATTTTGGATCACGCTTTAACTATCTAGAAATGTCGGTTAGCAATCTGACTACTGGAATCCCTAAAAAACACAAAGAAAGACAGAGACAGGCCGTCGAGGTCCAAAACTGATTACGCTTCTCCTAAGCCAGTCGCCAGTTTGCCGGTACTCCGTGAGGTGCTTTTGCAGCCCCTGATACCCGCTACTTCTGATTTGCAGGCCTCTACTGAGACCCATTCAGAGTCTGGTATGCCATGAGCAAGGGAGCCCGCAGGATTTTTGCAGGGGGGTGCAAACCAGAGCCCCGCCCATCCAGCCCCACCCCCTACACCCATCCAGCCCCACCCTCTACACCCACGCAGCCCCCCCTACCCACACAGCCATTCCAGTGTCCCATTACTTGGCTATTTCTCCCCATTTGTCATAGACACTGTTCAAATCTCTGTGTGCATACTGTTTTATGCTTTACTTCTACAATGATTACAGATATCTGGATTTCATTTACAACTTTTATTTCAAATTTTATAGCACAAACACTGATAGACATTTACTAAACCTAAACAAAGCAATAGTCTTAAAACAAAAACAGACTTAGCATTAAAGCTTCTCTACCTTTGAAACCCACATTCACTGAAACAGCAATGAAACTCACATTCAAAGAAAATGCATCTGGCCAGTGGCAGGGTAAGTTTACCTTTGCACACATTTTTAGAACCATGCAAAAGTTCTTTGATTCACCTTCCTGACTGTTTTAATTATACTATACGATAAATTAATTATATCCCTTGTATAACACAGCACCACTTGTTAGAGTATGTTTTAAATTTATAGTTCTGAAAAGTTTTCCTTTAAGCAATGAAACAGATCATATGAACCAATAATGACAACGTGCCCAATTCAGAACATTTCAACCATAAAGGGCCACTCAAACTTCTGTCATACACCCCACCAATATCAATCAATATGCAGAATCTCCTGCAGAAGTAAAAGTCATCTGAATAATTCCACATTAAAGAGATCTGAAACCAATGAAGAGGTTGTTGCTAGAAAACAATTTTATATTTCAGAGTTTCATTTACAAATTCAGTGCCTGTTGCCCTTGAAAAATAAATTGCCTATGTTACATTAAAAGAAATGGTAAGCTGGTATATTGCAATAAGGAATATGGGTGACAAACTGAAAAACAGGTTTATAGTTATTAGGTGTCTTATCCAAAGGAGGACATACTAAAGACTGCAGTACCATACCCCCTTAAAATACAAATGCACATGCTGTAGGATTAGAACCTACAGCCCTTTGCATCAAGATGCAAGTATGCTACCTGCTGTGCTAACACTGCTTTAAAATTCTATACCACAATAATGATACCATTTGCTAAACAAAACAGTTGCATATTTTAAGCAGACTTAGCATGAGCAGTAGTAACCTTTGTTTCCCTTGAAGCTCACAATTCCTTGAAAATGCACTTGAAAATAAATTCCATCTGCTAAATCTAACTAGGGCATTCTCTCTCTGTCTCTCCCTCTCTCTCTCTCAGGGACAGATTATAAATATTGCTTTCATGAACTTATAATAAAATTGCTAGAATAACAGGATTTGTGTTGGTATGCATTTTCCTAAAAGATATGATGTCTAAAACTATTTCGCAACTTCAATCCTTTTTAGGAGGAATATGGGGCAAAAATCTGGACATTCGGCAAAAACTTGTACAGCTGAGGGGTATGCTACCTCCCTTAGAGACTGTCAAACTGTCCTCCTTTCCACATATTTTTACAATGTTTACTCATTCCAGCCTTGGCAATGTACATGAATAGATTTTGTCAGTTACAACAACTTTAAACTCCATGTGAACTTGATGTTTTGTTTTGTTTTTTGACAGAAAGGTATAAAGGAACTCATGGTTATGTATATAGTTAAATCTCTCTTCCCTACCATAATGCTGTTTTAATAACTAGTGTGTTTGCATTCAGAAATGTTTACAGCTTTTATACTAAATTTTATAGCTACATGAATTAGAAAATAACCAATTTCCTTTTCACAGCCTAAGCTAAAAAGTCCACTCCTTACAAGCAATCCTTCCCCTGGAAAACATCTATATATGCATGATCACAGACACCTAGTTCAAGGCCAGTGACAGCACTCCTTTAATGCAGAATTTCAATACCTGCCACAAGTTCCAGGACTAACACCTTAGATGAAAGGGTAATGTTGTCTACATAGTTTTAAATAACAATTCATCTCCAGACTTGCTAACTGAGACAATGACATGGAACTCCTCTATATCCAACTTGGCATTAACAAAACCCCTTACTCTGTCATACCTAACTATAGGTCCCCTCTATGTACCCCCATCAGTCCATATCTCCTACCTAACATGGCGTCCCTATGCATTAAGCCAACACCATTATTCTAGGAGACTTCAATCAGCTACTCCTCCATTAACTGGGAAACTTGTATATCCTTGATTATGTATTTCCACACAGTTCTGGATTTCATCAATACAGGATATCTGGATCAGTTAGTCTCTACCCAAACAGGAGTGATAAAATCCTGGACTTAGTCCTTAACAATATGGGGCAACTTTGGTGTCCACCAACTGCCACTTCCTCCCTAGTTAAACTGGACCACAAATCAGTCACATCCATTAGAAGACTGAAGCCAAAAGCATATTCCAGTACCTCTGTTTTCAGAGATTATGCCAAGGTTAATCTACTAAAATTTAGTGATGGCCTGAATTATGTGGAATCCTTTACTGTCAAATCCTATGGACATGTAAATAGCTGCATAGACATATCTATCCCCCTCTGAAGTAAATAGATAGCCACATTTAAGAATAATTCCATTTAGTCAAACCCACATATAAACAGGTTCTGTAATAAAAGAAAACATATTGCCTGCAAAAATAAATTTAACTCTCAAGATGCTAAGGACACACTTGCTAAACTTAATAGGGAGCTTGTTACCATGATCAAATCAATCAAAGCCAGACATGAGGTAAAAAAATAACCAACTAGGTAAAGGGTAACCAGAAAGCCTTCTTTAACTGTCAGAAATCTCAGAAACAAATTGCAGCACTGCACAGAAATAATAGTAAATGATTTTAAATTCCTGGACATAGGCAATTTACAGTACTTTACTACTTAGACAAAGGAGGTAGATGGGTGCCAGAAGTCACAATCTGAAAAATAAATTAGCAAACATTGCTTTAAATCAATTTCTCTGCAGTTTAAACAACCTAATGTACAGGTTGTTATAGGGAATAAAAGACTGTTTGCCAACACCACATTCAGTTTCTGAAGCAGGTAGGACAAGGGAACTGTAACAATGTCATTAGAGCAACTGAGAAGACATACAGGAACACATCTCAGGCTGACCTAGAAACTTAGCAACAGCATAATGCACACCAGCAAATCTATTGAGATACTAAGACTTCTTTTATTAAAATGCTGTCACTAAAGTCAATGAATGAGAGTGCTGCCTGCAGTAGTTAACAGTCAAAGCACAACCAATTAAGATGTGCTCCATTACTATAGAGTTAGCTATTTGGGCAAATGGCAAAAGTGGTCACCTATATTTGCTCAACAATTCCAGATTATCTCAGAATGCTGAAGTATGTAGTAAAAAAAAAGGACTGCGTTACATATCGTTTAATGCTGTTCAGAAATAGAGCAGATGAACCCAATTTCTTCCAGTACAGGAAACAAAAAAACTGGACTGCAAATTTTTGAAAAGAAATAAAATGAAGGAACTATGTTATTTGTTAAAGTAATAGAGACATAACCATCAAATTAGTGATAAAATTACCTCTATAATGGTTTAATTCTCATCAGTTTATGGCTAATGGTGAATGTCTGAGAACACAGATTAAATAATACATCTGCAGCAATGGAAAACACAAGTATGAATGTAGAAGGAAAAAGAACAGATACCATATACAAGGATAAAGTATTCAACATAGATACAATACAACTCATTCTAGATTATCACTTCAAAATAAGGAGGGATGTTCCAACAGTTCCCATTTTAAGGAGTTCCAAATCTTGTTAAAGGGTTGCATATTAGGGTCATCAACCATCTAGTTCAAACCCAAAATTCTTTGCAGCACATAATATACAATCATCATATTACATGTGGCTTACTACCAGATTGATAAAGCATGAGACCGCTCTAATATGATCCTTACAGGGCACTAAAAGGTCCCTATAGCTAATAATTTTAATATTGCACATATTTTTGTGTCCACAGAAATAAACTTACCTTACGCTCTCCTGGATTCCACATGTTGATTAGTTTCCTTTCAATATCCCTTTTTCACTCCCAAATGGCCCACTATCTGTCCACTATCTATTGTTCTATCAGGTAATGGTAAACACTGCCTGCACCTTCTGCAATGGTGAAGACAGCTGTGAAGCACAAATTGCGAGCACTGGCTCTGACAGAGACTTCCAGCACATGCTGTTGCCATTCCTTACATATCTTCTGTTACGTAAAGTACAAATCTTGGCACTGGTAATGGGCAAGCATAACAGCATACTGCCACATTTTTATAATTGTCAGTATACATACACAAATACATAGACTATAATGAGTGCATAGACACACAAATATATAGACTAAAGTGAGTGCATAGATACACAAATGTGTGTCTGTGTGTGCGTGTGCGTCATACTGTGGCTCCTAGTGACCGGTATGGGGTGGTGTGGATGAGGAAGAACCTATGCATTTATCCTGAATGAGACCACCACCCACACTATTCCTATAAAAAGGTAGGGCTATGTAGAAAAAAGTTACTGTAGGGAGGTCTAATGTAAAAGATAAGGAGACTCATTGTGAGAGATGGTAGCCACAGAGCTTCCTTCTATTGTCATGCAAAAATCAGGAACTATTGGAGGATATTAGACAGAAATGTATTGGAAACAATCTGATAGGGAAATATCTGTAGATATACTTGGAGAATTAGCAGAACTGCATTTATGGCACTTACGAGGATGTATCTATGTTTGGAGAAGAACTAGAAAACTCATCTTGATTCAAGTTGGGGAGGGGGGAACAAGAACTTTAAAACATTTTTGAATGACTATGAAGTAGAGCCATGTTAGTTTTCATAAGGTGTTAACTCATTGCAAATAAACTACACAAAAACTAAATATTTTCCAGTGTGCATTAAATACCCTTTTTTAGCAGGCAAAGATTGGTCTAAAATATACCAGACTAAAATCTTTTGAGCTCCTGCATTTCTGCTTGTGTTAATTTTAAGTGAATTGGTTCGTTATTGTAAAACTGCTTCTGTGTGTTACCATGTCCACCTGCAAAGATACAGAAATTAGTGTGTCCTGCTACCTTTTTCATTAAATATGATTTCTGCCATCAATAACAATTTAATAGTATATTTCTAAGTTACTGTGCCAACAAAATGACACGTGGGTCTGCTTCCGCATACTACTCTGCCGGCTTACTGTAAGTAACGCAACTAAAAACCATGTAAGTTGCATGTTGAGCAAAGAATCTCTGTAAACATACAGTATACTACTGAAAAGTACGTATTATGTTGCCACACACCTACCTGTCATTTGTAAATTTGTCCGTGAAATCCAGTCCAAACGTCTTCTTTTGTAATTCAAACTTCACGTGGGTGCGAAAGATGAAGACATAACACAAGTCGCACAGATGCAAAAGCGTCTGTGTGACTAAGGGCATTCTTAAAGAAGAACGCCCTAAAAAAAATGTTTTTTTAAATTAAAATAAGATTAATCTACCACTACCAGCTAGTCGATTCCAGGGGGGTGCAAGTGCACCCCCTTGCACCTGCCTGTGGGCGCCCTTGGCCATGAGATGCTTCAATTATGGAACCCGCGGATGTCTCTACCTTAGATGGGTCCGGAGCCGCTGTGCAGGCACCGGCTTCTGAGGGTGTGTTCAGACCTACAGATTTGTATATTAGACTGATGCCATCTTCAAAACTAAGGCCAGAATCAAATTCTATGTCTACAAAACTGACGCCTGTGCCTAAAAAACAAATGCTCAAAATGGCTGAAGATTTAATTACTCTGATCAGGGGTAGCCAACCCCCCTCCCCCCTTCTAAGAGGCCTAGGCAAGACATGGATTATGAGCCTTCTGAACCGGATTCTATTTATTCTGGCTCTTCTAATGAACAGGATTTATCTATACCTACTTATGAGGACTCTGATGCAGAAGATTCCATTCCTTCTGCTTCTCCCCCTAAGGAATTTTCTTTTAGGGAAACTTTGCATACTTTACGGGAACATTTCCACTGGGAAAGTTAGGATTTCTCTGAATCTAAAAAGAGACTTGGGGATTTTCTTCTTCCTCAGCATAGGCCTTTGGCTATATCTCCTGTCCTAGATATTGTTGTTTTTTCAGAATCTAGTATGGCTCCTGATTCTCTGCCTCTGGCTCCTTGTAAGCCAGACAGATACTACAGGGTTCCTGACTCCCACAAATTCCTCTTCAAAAATCCTATTGCAGATCCTGAAACCATTTCTCAGGGTCCCAAGGGCATTAAGGCCTCTACTGCTAAAAAAATCCTACCCCTTCTGACAGAGATTCCAGGGCACTAGATAGATTGGGTAAGAAGGTTTACACTTCTGCATCCTTTGCAATCAGGGCTGTAAACTGTCAATGTCATATGCTGAAATACCAGCAGCATGTCATGGGACTGCTTAAACAGAAAATTATGTTAATTTCTGATTGTGTGGAAAATAAAGATTTACAGGATTTATTGCATTCAGCTGAACAAGTTGGAAAACATACCTTGCAATGTGGTTTTGATTCTTTGGATGCCTCTTGCAGGGCTGCCATAACAGGCTCTGTGCTAAGAAGACATGCATGGCTCAAAGAGCAAACGCTGCCTGATCATGTTAAAGCAAAATTGTTGGATGCTCCTTTACAGCTGGACCGTCTCTATGGTAATAAGCTTGGAAGATAAAGCTAAATCTATGCAAACTGTGAAAGATTTCTTACAAGTGCAACCTCCAAGATTTAGTAGGCACTGGCCTACTAAGAACTGGCCCTTTCCAGTCCCTTCGAGAGCACCTCAAGTCAAACCCAGACATTCCAAAGGCTTCAGGTTTCAGTCACAAGGGACTTTTAGAACAAAACAATGGGGTGCCGCCTCCTCCAAATCTGGAAACAACAAGGCACCTCCCTATGGTAAGCAGTCTCGATGACTTTCCTCTGCATTTACCAAGCTCTTACCTTTCAGCCGCCCCTTTGGGGGGAAAACTGGCACTTCATGTAAGAAACTGGCAACTTATAACCCAGGACAAATGGGTTTTAAATGTAGTATCCCAGGGATACAGATTTCATTTCCACACGTTGCCAATCCCAAACGTATGGCTAGACCTGCCCCCAATTCAGTGGGCAGAGGCCCAGAAGCAAGTACTGTCTGTCATGAACATGGGAGCTATTCAACCAGTCCCAGAAGAGGAAAAGGGATAAGGTTTCTATTCAAGAATTTTCCTGGTACCCAGAAAGGACAAATCATGGTGTCTAATTCTGGACTTATCTACTCTAAACACATTTCTGGACATTCCAAAATTCAAGATGCTGACTCTTCAACAGTTACTACCTATGCTAGGCAAGGATGCATGGTTGTAACACTAGACTTAAGAGGCTTACCTGCATATCCCAATCAGGGAATCTTGCAGAAGATGCCTCCACTTCAAAGAAGGCTATTTGCATTACCAGTTCTCTGCACTGCCCTTTGGCTTATCTACTGCGCCCAGGGTCTTCACAAAGTGGCTGGCTCCAGTAATTGTGTTTTGCAGGCAAAGAAATATTCAAATATATCCATAACTGGATGATTGTCTAATTCAGGCAGAAAACAGGGACATTCTTCAAAAGCATCTGGCGTTTGTAAAAAAAAGTTCCAACTTGTCTTGGGTACACCATCAATGAAAAGAAGTCACAACTGGTACCCTCTCAAAAAATTACATTCCTGGGTGCGAGCTTGAATACAACTGCCCAGATGGCTTACCTTACTCCAGAAAAGCAAATTCATTTGGTGACTTACTTTAAGCAGGTGGCCACACAAACCCTGCTATCTGCAAGACAAATCCTGCAAGCCTTGGGGTTCATGGCCTCCTGCATTCTTCTAATTCCATATGCAAGACTGCATATGAGGAAACTTCAGTGGCACTTAGTTTATGGAGTCAACATTGTCACAGCCTGGAAACAATGATTCCTATCATATTTTGCCTGCAACTTCCTATGGTGGGCAGAGGCCTGTCACCAAAAACAAGGGACTACCATTCTCTCCACCCCCTGCCGCCCAAACCTTAACTACAGATGCATCAGACTATGCTTGGGGGGGCTCATCTGGCTGGGATGTGCATCCAGGGCAAATGGAGCCCAAATCAAATGCACCTTCATAGCGATCAAAAAGAGATGATAGCTGTACAGAATGCACTGACAGCCTTCAAGGACTACCTTCATCCAGGACAATTAATGATAGACAGACACCACCACACTTATGTGGTACATAAACAAGTGGGGGGGGGTACACACTCCTACCCCCTTTGCAGACTAGCCATGGCATTGTGGAACATGGCCTTGACCTATCAAATTCAACTACAAGCTCAATTCCTGCCAGGAAAGCTGAATACTCTGGCAGACAAACTAAGCAGAAATCTCCTGGACCCACATGAATGGAAACTGGAACCATGGATTTTCAACATGACACTCAAATGGGGGGAGCCCAGACATAGTTCTGGGGTGAGGAACAAAGATCCATCAGTTGGACAAATTCTGCACAAGCACTCATCACAAAAAAGCTTGGAAAGTGGATGCTCTTTATCATTCAGCTGGAAAAACCTTTCAGTCTATGCCTTTCCCCTCTGCCTCTGCTCTCCAAAGTTCTACTAAAAGTCAAACAGGACAAGCCAAAAATTATTTTGATTGCTCCAGACTGGCCTCGCCAACACTTGTACCCACTTCTGCACAATGTGTCACCTGCCTCAGACACCTTACTGTCTCAGAACAACCAAATTCTGCGCACACAGCTCCAAACTTTGAATCTTGCAGCATGGCTAATCTCCTAAATTCGCCCTTGGCATCCATCAGCAAACCTGTGATGCATGTCATTTTGGAGGCAAGAAGGCCTAGTACTGGAAAATCTTATGCTGACAAATGGAAAAGATTCTGTGCCTGGAATCAATCACAAGGGATAAGCACAACAGTGCCCAATATTCCTCAGATTTTACAATATTTAACTGAGATGCTTCACAAGGGGCCTGCCTTTTCTTCCATAAAAATCAATGCCTCAGCTATTTCAGCTCATTACAACACAGAACCTCCCCTCTTCTCTCATCCTCTGCTAAAGCAGTATTTCAGAGGGGCCAAAAACGTAAGACCAACCAGGAGAGCTCCAACCCCTGCCTGGGACCTCAATTTTATACTGGAAAAACTCACTCTCCCTCCTTTCGAGCCAGCTGCTCATGCAGACTTAAAATTTCTCTCCTGGAAAACAGCTTTCCTTTTAGCAGTCACTTCAGCTAGAAGGATTTCCAAATTACAGGCTCTTATGGCAGTGGAGCCTTTCATTATTTTTCATGCGGACAGGGTGTCTCTCAGGACCAATCCATCTTTCATGCCTAAGGTGGTATCCAGTTTGGCTCTTAATCAGACCATTCATTTGCCAACTTTCTTTCCCAATCCACAGAACAAGGGGGAACGGATTCTGCATTCATTGGATGTGCACAGACAACTTAGATTTTACTTAAACAGGACAAAATCTCAAAGAAAATCTGACCAACTACTGGTGGCATTTGCTGTAGGGGCAGAGGGAAAGGCTATTTCAAAGCAGACTATTTCCAAATGGATAAGCCATTGTATTCATTTCTGCTACATGTGCCATGGTAAATCTATCCCCCAGGGGATCAGATGTCATTCTACCAGGGCTGCATCTACCTCTACAGCCTTTCTCAGAGGTGTTCCTACCAGAGACTTTCTAGAAGCTGCTACATGGAGCTCGGTACATACTTTAACCAAACATTACCATTTGCCACTTTTCTCTAAATCCAGAGCTGGCTTTGCCACTGCTGTCCTGCAGGGCCTTATTGCTGGTCCTAATACTGTATAATTCCCTCCACCCAACCATAGCTTTGGGAATCTAGCCAAATGTAATGACTGCAACAGTGAAACACGAAGAACATAGTACAGTTGTGTACACTTACCATAAATGTAGATGTTCGAGTGTATTCACTGTTGCAGTCCTGGTTACCCTCTCTCCAGCCCCCTACTTTTCTCTAGCTATACCTCTACTTTCTTTAACTATGCTTAAAAGCCCTTTTGGTGTATTTGCTTTTCGTTGGAGGTATTTTTTTTTGTGTTTTTTAATTTTATTTGCTCCCCATTTGGGGGGCACCTGACATCTGGGGCAAGAAAAACTGATGTAATGGTGTCGGCTGCATGTTTTATACCCCTGACAACCTGACGTCCTGGAAGAAGGGACAGCAACTGATGCAGGACCCAAGACTTTGTTAATCAGGCCGACTGAGGGCAGCCTTCCAGCAGATTACCCAAATGTAATGACTGTAACAGCGAATACACTCTAACATCTACATTTATGGTAAGTGTACACAACTGTACTTTTTTCCACCATATTCTGGCTCCCACTTGGGGGCTCCTGACAGATAAAGTGATGTAATGGTGTCGGCTGCCTTACTTTATACTACTGATGACCTGACGTCAGTCCTGAAGCGACAACAACCGACGCATAAATAATTAAGCCTCCGGTATTCGGGCCGACTGAGGGCTACCCTAGTAGGGATCACCCAAATGTGATGACTGCAACAGTGAATACACTCTAACATCTACAACTGTACTTTCTTAAAATCCTAGGTTTACCTGAGATTGGTTTCCCTGGGCTGCTCTAGTGTTTCTCCATGTTTGTTCATTGATTACTGCCTTTATCCTAACTGAGTTATATATCAGCCCTGCTCAGGATAAAGCATATAATCGGGGAATGAAAGCTCTTTTCTGACTTCTTAAACATCCGTTCACTGATTATAGGATTGAGGACTGTGTTTTTATTTTGGACTATCCAGAAGAGTAATTGTCTTGTAGTCTGGAAAACACTGTGCAATTCTGGTATTTTCTTTAGTAACACAAACAGAATGCTGGAATTTGCTAGAAATCCACCTTGGTCTTTCTATTTTTACAAAACGTATTGCTAATGTGATAAGTCCAAGACAGATAATGTAAGACTTTCCTCCAACCCCAGTGTGCCCATTTATGTCAAAATTGGAGGGGTAGTGGGTAGGGAAAGGGGGGGATGGACAGCATTATGGGCGGTATGAGCAGTGTGCCTTTGGTCTGGCTTTTGCCACAATGAAAGGTGGCAAACATAACAGATTACCGATTTTTATTTTAATCAGGGTACTATAAGGCAACCCTGCTTAAGATGCAGAATGTATGTATATGATTTCAGTCGACCAGAAGTCTCAGTTTATGAATATTCATTAATTCAGTGAGCTTGTGAATATTAAACCTCTGAGTTGAAATGCAAAACCTATGGGGTGTAGGAGGTGTGCCCCAGTCCTCCTGCAAAACAGATGAATGATGCTAGATAAGAAAGCAAAATAAAATTGTGTACATGGTGAACACTACTGTACTTTTGTGAAAATTCATTAGCTCATTATAAAACATAAATTTCTAGTCTAAGTTAGTCTATATTTGTTAGACTGTCTTTGAAAAATAGCTGTTAGGTTAATTTATTTTGGTGTTCATTTGAAGGTTGTTTTGTTTGGTGACTTTGTCATGACACTGTGTCTTCCAAATGAACAACAGTTTGCTCAGTCTGTTTAATTGTATGTAACAGGCAATCCAGTATGTATTAATGCTGGAGACTGTTATTTGACAGCTGCAGAATGATCTTACTGCCATATTCTAATTCTACAAAGGTTTTCCATTTAACCTGAAAGTACCTTCTGTGTGTTTTTTTTTTTTTTTTTGGTTATTTGCTATTTTCTTTCTGAATGGAATGGCATGTGAGATACTGTGTGTGCCACTTTGAGCAGATGTTTGCAATCCTTGTTTTGTGCTTGTCACTTTATATTAAGTGTAACTTTTTATTTACTAACAAGGATAGTAAATGACTAGGCAATACAAGATCCCTTTTCAGCAGAGGCCTGAGGCAAAAAGGTTCAGAAATTTAAAAAATTTAGAAGGCTCAATTAGAATACAAAATACTTCTAAATAAAATATTCTCACATAATAAAAAGTAATCATGATAGAACATTAAATAAAGAAAATATACTGATTATATGTCTTACTTTTATGCTTTAATAATGGAAGATAAACTTGATTTTAAATTGCCACATATGCACTAATTAAAGTGGTGAATTGAAGTTTTATTTTACATATAAAGTGTTCATAATCAGAAGGATGCATGTGAATGCTCTTTTATGTAACAAAAAAAAAATGTTTTTACCCTTTTACCCAGCCACTGGGATGCACAAGCCAGTGCATTTCTTTGTGCCGGTACCAAGCCTGGATAAATGTGGGAGGGTTGCATCAGGAAGGGCATCCGGTATAAAATGTTGCCAAATCATACATGTAGACAACAGTACAGAAATACATATTGGATCGGTCGAGGCCCGGGTTAACGACGACCGCCACCAGTACTGTTGGCCAACAGGGTGCTGGTGGAAATTGGTCTACTCTTGGCCGAAGGAGGAGAAGAGGGGGAAGGCATGCCCTAAGGCGGGTAAAGGCTAGGGCACTGATAGTGAGGGTCGGAACTTTGAATGTTGGCAGTATGACTTGGTATAGGGAGAGAGCTAGCTGATATGATGGACTGAAGGAAGATTGGTATATTGTGTGTGAGACCAGATGGAAGGGGAGCAAGACTAGGTGCATCGGAGGTGGTTTCAAATTGTTTTATCATGGTGTGGATGGGAGGAGAAATGTCGTAGGCATTATCCTGAAGGAACAGTGTGCCAAGAGTGTTTTGGAGGTGAAGAGTGTCGGATAGAGTGATGTTTGTGAAGCTGGAAATTGATGGTGTAATGATGAATGTTGTTAATGCATATGCTCCCCAAGATGTGTGTGAGATGGATGAGAGAGAAAAATTTTGGAGCGAGTTGAAGTGGTGATGACTGTTGGTGAGAGACTGGTGATTGGAGCAGATTTCAATGGGCATGTTGGTGAAGGGAACAGAAGGGATGAGGAAGTGATGGGTAGGTATGGTGTTAAGCAAAGGAATGCAGAAGGTCAGATGGTAGTGGATTTTGCAAAAAGGATGGACATGGCTGTGATGAATACATATTTTAGCAAGAGGGAGGAGCATAGGGTGACATACAAGAGTGGAGGAAGATGCCCACAGGTGGATTATATCTTATGTAGAAGGGCCAGTCTGAAGGAGATTGGAGACTGTAAAGTGACAGGGGAAAGTGTAGTTAGGCAGCATAGGGATGGTGGTTTGTAGGATGACACTGGTGATCAAGAAGAGGAGGATGAGTGTGAGGGCAGCACCAATGATCAAATTGTGGAAATTGAAAAAGGGTAATTGTGAGGTGATGTTCAGAGAAGAGTTAAGACAGACACTGGGTAGCAGTGAAGAGTTACCTAATAGCTGGGTAACTACAGCAGAGCTAGTAAGAGAGATGGCTAGAAAGGTGCTTGGTGTGACATCTGGAAAGAGGAAGGAGGACAAGGAGACCTGGTGGTAGAATGAAGAAGTACAAGAGAGTATACAGAGAAAGAGGTTGGCGAAGAAGTGGGATTGTCAAAGAGATGAAGGAAGTAGACGAGTATAAGGAGATGAGGTGCATGGCAAAGAGAGAGGTGGCGGAGGCTAAGGATAAGGTGTATGAAGAGTTGTATAAAAGGTTGGACACTAAGGAGGGAGAAAAGGACCTGTACCGATTGGCTAGACAGAGGGACCGAGCTAGTAAAGATGTGCATCAGGTAAGGGTGGTAAAGGATAATGAGGGAAACATGCTCACAAGCGAGAAGAGTGTGTTGAGCAGATAGAAAGAGTACTTTGAGGGGTTGATGAATGAAGAGAATGAGAGGGAGAGAAGGTTGGATGATGTGTGGATAGTGAATCATGAAGTGCAGTGGATTAGCAAGGAGGAAGTAAGGATAGCTGTGAAGAGGATGAAGAACGGAAAGGCTGTTGGTCCAGATGACATACCTGTGGAAGCATGGAGGTGTTTAGGTGAAATGGCAGTGGAGTTTTTAACTAGATTGTTTAATGAAATCTTGGAAAGTGAGAGGATGCCAGAGGAATGGAGAAAGTATTTTGGTATCTATTTTTAAGAATAAGGGTGATGTGCAGAGCTGTAGTAACTACAGAGGGATTAAACTGATCAGTCACTGCATGAAGTTATGGAAAAGAGTAGTGGAAGCTAGGTTAAGAAGGGAGGTGATGATTAGTGATCAGCAGTATGGTTTCATGCCAGGAAAGAGTACTACAGATGCGATGTTTGCTCTGAGAGTGTTGATGGAGAAGTACAGAGAAGGTCAGAAGGAGCTGCATTGTGTCTTTATGGATTTAGAGAAAGCATATGACAAGGTGCCTAGAGAGGAGTTGTGGTATTGTATGAGGAAGTCGGGAGTGTCCGGGAACTATGTAAGAGTGGTACATGATATGTACGACGGTAGTGTGACAGCGGTAAGGTCTGCAGTGAGAGTGACAGATGCGTTTAAGGTGGAGGTGGGATTACATCAAGGATCAGCGCTGAACCCTTTTTTTATTTGCAATGCTGATGGACAGTTTGACAGACAAGATCAGACAGGAGTCCCCGTGGGCTATGATGTTTGCAGATGACATTGTGATCTGTAGTGAGAGTAGTAAACAGGTGGAGACGACCCTGGAGAGGTGGAGATGCGCTCTAGCGAGATGAGGAATGAAGGCCAGCAGGACTAAGACAGAATATATGTGTGTGAATGAGAGGGAGGATAGAGGAATGGTGAGGATGCAGGGAGTAGAGGTGGTGAAGGTGGATGAGTTTAAGTACTTGGGATCAACAGTTCAGAGTAATGGTGAGTGTGGAAGAGAGGTGAAGAAGAGAGTACAGGCAGGATGGAGTGGATGGAGAAGAGTGTCAGGAGTGATTTGTGACAGACTAGTACCAGTAAGAGTGAAAGGGAAGGTCTGCAAGAGGCTTACGCTGGTTTGGACATGTGCTGAGGAGGGATGCAGAGTATATTGGGGAAAAGATGCTAAGGATGAAGCTGCCAGGTAACAGGAAAAGAGGGAGGCCTAGGATGAGGTTTATGGATGTGGTGAGAGAGGACTTGCAGGTGGTTGGTGTGACAGAGCAAGATGCAGAGGACAGGAAGAAATGTAAATAGTTGATCTGCTGTGGCGACCCCTAACGGGAGCAGTCGAAAGAAGAAGTAAATTAACATTTAAAGAATCTTCTAAGCATGGAAGTGTAAACCAGTTATGCTGTATTTTTTTTTGTTTTATTTTTTTTATTGGTTTTTCAATAACAGTCATTTGAACACCAAATTATGATAAAACTATGTACAAATTTTACAAGGCCTCAAGCAGTGTCTAAGGAAAAAAAAAAAAAAGGAAAATAAAGGGAACAAGTTATATAAACTGTAAAGTAGGGTACAATATAGCAATAACCCATGCCTGTGTGTGGGTAATGCTGGATTTACCTATGGTTGGTGTGGTTTGGTCATGAGGTCGAAGCCCGAATGGCCAAACAAAGACAACCTTGGGTAAATCCAGCATTACCCACACCCAGAAGTGGGTTATTGCTATTATACAATGACATTATTTAAGAAAAAAAAATTACTTTTCTTAAATAATGGCATTGTATAATGCCTCCTTGCTGCCCTTCCACAGCTGTCTGGTATTCTGCGGCAGTTCTGATGTACTGCACATGCATATGCTTACGCAGTACATCAGAGGTGTGGGCGGAAGCTACGGAGAAAACAAGATCTCCGATGCTTTTTACAAACTGTCTCGCTATGTTAAAGGAGTTTAACATAGCGAGACAGCTTTAAAAAAGCAACTGAGAATCTCTGCTTTTTTTTACAGCTGTCTCGCTATGTTAAACCCATTTAACATAGCGAGACACCTTTAAAAAAAAAAAAAAAAAAAGCAATGGAGATGGGTAGATTTCAGTTACTTTTTTTAAAGCTGTCTCGCTATGTTAAACGAGTTTAACATAGCGAGACAGTGTGTGAAAAGCAATGGAGATCTTGCGTTCAAAAAAAATTATACTAATGGAAAAAGTCCGGGCGACCGGACCTTTTTCCATTACTATAACTCTGAGTTACAACGTGCATGCTGACCAATCAGCTTGCACGTTTTGGTATATTAATGGGGGATCATTCATTCATACTTTCAATATGACTAATTAGATGAAGACATATCTGAATTCAATGACTGAATAAGAGAGAACTTTTGTCCAAGGGTTGTTAGTCCATTTTCTTGAGTATATTCTTGATTCTTTAACTTTTATTTCCATTGACACTACTTCAACCAAAAGAGTCATGAAGTCTTGTAAGGTTGGAATGAAGGATGACTTCCATCTTCTTGTAATATATTTTTTTGCTACTGCTAGAATTGTCCAAAGAAGATATTTATTGTTGTTATTCAATACAATAGATTAATTTACATTCAGAAGAGTTAAAGGTTATGCTATATATTTGGTATTAATATGGCGGTTAATATGGCAGGAGGGGGTGTGTAGCCCACTTTGGGGACCAGTGTAATTAAGTGTGAATTAGCATTAGTAAATGCTTTTGAAACAATTATTTTTTTGCCAAACCACCAGTTTTAGCACTTGGCAATTTTGTAATAGCATTGTTCTATTTTGTGTTGATGATGAGTTAATGTTTGCGACAATAGGAGAAGCATGAGTAAGCTTGATAAGGAGGTAGGATGAGGCAGTGGTTTTGCGAGCGTGCACAGGTATAAAGTTAGAAGTTGTATAAAGAAGTCTTAACTTGAATTGAATTTCTTGTACTAGAGATTGGATGCGAGTATCAGATTTGAGGTGGTTGCCAAGAGGGTCACCTAGTAATTTGATTTCTGAGATCATTTCTAGATTCATAAAGTTATTTGTTTTTGAGTAAGACCTTGGAGTAGAACATTACTTTAGTTAGGATTTTTAAAACCCTGTAATGAAGTATCACTTGTCACATAGGCAAACTTACATTTACATAAAAGTAATCAAGCCATATTCACACGTTCACCTTTACAAAGATAAAAATTCACATCTGTTGTATGTAATATAAGCTAAGCAATGTTACATAAATTATTCAATTCCTCCTTTATCTTAAACCTAATTCCACCTCCAAATGTTTTTCTGCATGCACTGTTCCCACAATTTCCATTTTTGCTATGTAATTTACTCCTACCCTTTTCTAAAGATCCTAGTTCTTATTCTTTTATCTCAGTTACAGTATTCACTACTTCAAGTATAGTTGATTAAGATTTTGATATCCATTTTCTAGATCCTATTTTTTGCAGCCACCAGAATTAAACTTAACAAGGCCTTACGATGTCTAAGCAGTTTAGATCCTATATCTTAGTGGAGTGCAGTTCTTTCTTTTTGAATTCCCCTATCCCTTTCTCTTTGTCTATAATCTGCCTTCCTTGTAAGGGATTGATAATCACTAGCCTGCAATCCAGATGTCTTATTGGCCTCTTCCCATTATGTTACCTTTCCTTCTCTAATTATTTGTTCCAAATACCTTGGCTCCTTTGCTTTTCTCCAGTAAGTGCCGGCGCCCCCTTTAGTTGCATTAGAATTAAGAAGCAATTCAGAGTGAGCAAACTGGGTTTCTGTGGCTACAATGCTTCTTGGGTGGTATTCTGTAGTGAGAATGTGGTGAGAGAGGAGCAGATGAGAGCAGCATCAGTATATTGGATGAAAGCAGCATGGGGTCTGGAGACTGCAATGATATTGATGAGCAAGTTGAATAGTTATGGTCCAAGGAGGGAACCTTGTGGTATACCAGTAGAGATTTGCAAGATTGTAGAGAAGGCTGATTGCCATTTGACTGCTTGTGTGCAGTTAGGTAGCAGAAGGGGAGAAACTGAGGCAGAAGAGAGTGTAGATTTAGTTTGGGATGACCAGACTGTATTAAATGCTTTTGAGAGGTCTAGAAAGATTGCTGAGAGCAGTTTATTTCTTTCTAGATGGACAAGTAATGAGGATACTGGTCTTGGAGTAGAGGACAGATGGTTTGTTTTTAGGGGGAATAAAAATAGGTTGGAAGGTTGGGATGAGTGCTGCAGTGACTGTGCAGCTGCTGTGTTTATGAAATGCGAGTTGAATGAGGCTGCTGTGTCATAGCTGGGCAGGTAGAAAAATGTATTCGGTTAAAAGGATTTGCCAGATTTTAGCAGATTGTTAATGGAAGACCAAAGGGACTTTGCATTACAATTATGGTCATTTTTGACAGTTGTATGTATAGTAGTTTGTCTGCTAAGCTGAGTTTTGCAGACTGGTTGTGAAGCGATTTATAGGATTGAAATGTGGGTTGATTTCTAGGCATGTGCTACATTTTCAAAGCTTTGTCTTTCTGTTGCATCACCTTGTCTCATTTCAGATATTAACCAGGGTGCAAAAATGATCTGGTCGTAATTTTCTGTCTCTGGCTACAGAGTTAAGAATGTTAATAAAGATAATATGTAGTGTTCAGTAGTCAGAGTGTTGAACGATTTTTTTTCATGAAATACAAGAGAGTAACTGATTCTGTTTTCCTGCATTGTGTTTTATCTTTGTTAAATAGAAAAGTTTATTAGCTACTTCTTGTTAGAACAGCCTGAGAAATTTAGCCTTGTGTAAGTGATTTTGAGGCACAACTGTATGTAGCTAGTGGCTGTGGGGGGAACAAAAACTGTGCAGGATGCATCTAATCTGTAATTGGTTATGAAGTTGAACTGTTGCTCATTAAACATGTATGATGGGGGGGGGGGGGGACTCCTGGAAGTTAACCCTGTGTGCATTACATTTTTGCCATGTATGTCATTATTACTTTTATCCCTCTGAGTGCCATCTTTGGTAAGCAGAAAAGAAATGGTTTAATACAATGGTAGAAGTGACTTGTTGCAGAGTAAGTGTGGGTGTTACATTCTTTCAGCTTTAGTTTTGAGTACGCTGTACCCCCAATTCTGTCCCTTAACTTGTATTTGCAGTCTTGCCTGAAAAAGGAACATATTATCCTCAATGGATTTACCTGGTTTAAAATTTTAAGTACAGCCAAATAGAAAGCTTGTTTTAAAATTCTGGCTGTTGGGGGAGGGATGGGTCAGATTAAAATGTACTGAAACATGCAGCTACTATTTGGTCTTTCTGAGAATGGTGAGATTTGTTCCTAATGTCCTATTTCTCCTCTCTGCAGATGTGCTATCCTTAAGAAACACAGGGCAGAAACAGAAAGAAAACGGAACCCATCTTACAGAAAAAAACGGCATCCCAGACATGATGGAGAGACTCGTGTAGATTCAGGACAGCCTTTGGAAGTATCTGTAGTGTCAACAGGAAGTTCATCATCAGCTGTTGCGCCTACAAGAACAGCTGAACCTGGACTAGTCAACCCAGCTTTTGATGAGATAGAAGAGGGTAAGAATTCCTGTTATGTCAGTTCTATTTTTTTCTACATACGAAACCACTTTAAACTTGTGTGCAGCTTCAAACTCGGGTGGTCTTTTGCTTGTCATGTCTTAAGGAATCGGCAACCCAGAGTAAAGTTTTTCCATGGTCTTATACTTTTGATATTTTATTTTTTTTATTTTTATTCAAATTTGTTGACTTGAATAGAGCCAGTCCAAGACCGTGAGTGAAGACAATAATTCGATAAAAAGCAAATCCTTTATTCGGTAGGTGAATAATAGGAAAATAATAATAATAGGAAAAGGTTGTATGAACATACTTATGACATAGAAAAGAAAAAGGAAAGCAACGCATTTTTCAAACATTCACTTATATGCCAAAACTACAAACTGGCTTTCATGATCCTTGAACACGTGAACCCCAGCACTAGAGGTGGTGACTGGGAGTCAACCCTGGAATACAGGGAGCTGATTTGGCAGCTTAAGCTGGACGCAGGGAGGCCTCCGGGACTGAATGGTGCACTCAGCATAGGTTCAGTGCTGAAGCTTAGAAGGGCCAGGCTGTAATATGCCCTGTTACATTACTACCACTCTCCACCCCATTCAACACACTTCTCATAAATAACTGATGGGACGTTATTTAGGTATATTGCAACACTACTCTGTCATGACTGTAAATGTGCAACCCATACATTCTCATTCCATGCAGTTCCCTTTGAATTTAGAACCCACTTGGTTTTTATACACACATGTTTATTCCACACACTTCCCCCCCTCCCCCCCCCCTTTTTTTGGATCACCCATGAATATTTTTTCACTATGTCATTAATATGGCTTATTGGTTTTATATTTTATATGGAGTGTACATTTCAATAATTTTTATGCATACCTGCAAGATTTGCAGACACATACATTTTTTATGACATGTTTAAAAGATTTCCTGAAACGTGATCTCGTCTGAATCAAACATGTGATTAATTAGAATTTGTATTTAAACGGTAGTTTTTTCTGAATGCAACTGTTTCTGACTTGATAAAGCTTGGAATTATCCAAGCGAAAGCGCTTGTCTGATTCTGCTGTTTTCTATCTGACGAGTTTTGGATTTATTATTCACCTACCGAATAAAGGATTTGCTTTTTATCGAATTATTGTCTTCACTCACGGTCTTGGACTGGTTTTGTTGATTCCGCTTGGTTTGTGCTTTATTTTTCTTGACTTGAATAGAGCACTGATATCTTTGGACCTACTTCAGTCTTAGCATGGGAGTACAAAGCACCGTAGTACTGAATGACACAGCAGATATAACATTATACAAACAGTAGAAAGTTTTATATATAATTAAATATATGACATGCGTACAATTTAGTCCTGAAACAGTCTGAAAATATTCTTATTGATGAGAGATGGAGATTTAGACAGAAATGGAAGAGGTGATGTGTAAAGAGTATTTGTCCTGTAGTGGAGCATTTGCATTTTGCTTGAATTTTGATATTCAGTTTAAGTTGAGGAGAATTTGGAGGAGGATGTGTTCTTTACAGCTCTTGTTTAAAGGTGCAGAAAGTGATTTTCTTTTTCAAACAGCCAAAGTGTTTGCATGCATCACAAAGTTTTGTGTCTGAAAAGAAAAGTGTACTTTGCTGCCTTTAAAAAAATACGGTTTCAAGGATTGCTTCCAAAAAGTGAAGACTAAATGCAGTGAGACATATTGATGGCATTAATATTCATGGGAGGGCAGGGAATGGTTTCTTCATTCTGGGTTTTCAGCTCTAATTATGCTGGATTTTCATAAGGTAAGTAATTGTAAATTAGTCATATATTTGCCAGACTGTTCAGTCTGGCAAAAAAGTCTGCTTATTTGAGAAGGGGGAGTTTTTCCATGGGTTTGGGCTGGAAATAGAGAATGAATGGTCTGTGCAGTGTAACATTATTTTGGGGGGGTTTCTTAAGATGAGGTCGAGAATGGTTATGATTTCTAAGGTTATGTGGGAGTGCTCATTGAATTAGTTTGGAAGTTGTGGGGGTGACTTTCCTTTGAGAAGTTTGAATAGTTATGAGCTGGGCAGAGGGTTATCTCATTGTTGGATCAGAAGTCATTTTACCTCTTTCATAGGAGTTCATTTTTAAGGGATAGTGTGACGACTCAGCATTTAGAGTTTGATAGGGTGTGAATGGTGCTGGTGGCATTGCTTGTTTATTTATTTATTTTTTTATTTTATTTGTCTTTTGTAATTGGGAAAGCCCAAATGAGCCAGTGGCCCATTTTCACCGAAGGCCCAGGACGAAACGCTCCACAACAGCTGCAAAACACGGTAACAGTAGCTGAGTAATTATATACAAGGTTGGAAAAGCCCTGTAACATAATAAATATTTTACATTGAAATGGGGAGAAAGGCTCCACAAAACACATTTTACAGTAGCTGATAAGCAAGTCATATAAACAATGGGAGAAGATCCCCCTCAACATGTGAAACACAGATTGAGATAGTTTCAGAATATTGCTAGGATAAACTATGATCAGGAATACAATGTGATCTGCAAGTAGCAAGACACTTTGCAGAAGTCGATAGCCTATGTCAAGCATACTATTGCGTAGTTCTAAAGATATTGACTGTACTTCTAATAATATATGGAGATGAGCAATGATAGAGTATTTTGCTGCCAAATAGACAGTAGAATTGGATGAGGAGGAATAATGAGCAGGAGGGAAAATTTAAGGAAATGGAGAGAGAGTAAGTGTATTATTTGAGATGAGTGTTATGGAAGGACATTAGAGAGGAAATTAAATAGTAGGAAGCGTCGGCCGAGGAGGTAGAAGAGCATACATTAGTGTTATGGTGTCATTAAAGTGAAAATGTCTTTTGATGTTAAGGCATTACTACCTGGTAAGATACAAAGGTGTTGGGAGATTCAGAGTGAGAAGAGCATAGTTATAGTGAGTCAGTGGTCATGCATCTGTTTTCAGGGTTGTGCAGGAACAGGTGTCAAAGAAATATTTTTAAGCTGGTCTTGAAATTGGAAAGCTACCAACAATGTTGTCCATCTTTACTTTTAGTGGGATGTGATTCATCTCATGCTGATTCATGAGCACATTGCAGCAAGTTTTGTCCTGTTTCGTCTTGCATCATTTTTGCCACCAGTACTTTACACTGTTACCTTTGTCAGGTTTTGATGGTCGTAAAAGGTGGAGATCCAACATCCCCTTCTTTTCAGAAATGGTCGTCATCCACTAGCTTACAGGTGCTACTGTCTAGAGTTCTGTTTTTTGCAACTAGAATAACAGGAATGACTCCCAGTCTGTCTGTATCCCATCCCAAGGGAAAGATGATGCTGTTACGCATTCACAGGTATGAGTAAGTCATTCATCTTTATAGTGCTAGGTCATCCAAGCAGCCTGACCAGTGTTCTGTATTCTCACATAACTGTTCCGGTGTTTTTTTCTGTGATGAGTTGTCTGTGCGAGGGCAGTAGCATAACAAGAATCTCCAGCTTCATTGAAATTTTTCATATCCATGACATTGTAATGTGATGGGGGAGATGGTAAAGGTCCAAAGTTGCTACTGCCATAACTTTATTTCTGTCAGTAGTTTCAGAACCTAGATTTGCACTGTATCAAAACTGCCATAGCTGGATGCAAGAAGAGATGTTCGCCTTTACCCATCTGGGTTAGATGGATAGTTTTTCTGTACCAGTTCTTTCCCCCTTCTGTCCATACCTTTGACTGTGTGGCTTCTACCAGACAGGATGGCAGTTTTGATATAGCGTTGCTGGATGTGGTATCTGCAAATGCAGCATGTCTGTTCTTCATGTCTTTTTTTTTTTGACTGATCAGGCAATATTTCTATCTTTAATGCTTGGTGGTGTACAGAGATTTTCAGGGCTGCTTGGCTTTAATTGTCTTCAGTTTCAGAGATGTCTGTGCCTCGGCTGATCAAGCCCATAACACCAGAGAAACTGAATTCAGGACAGCTTGTAATGCAAAGACTTGAGCCTTCCCTCAGCATAGTTTAACTGTCTTCTTAGTGTAACGATACCTTTTACTTGATTATTCCATTCTGTTTTTTGGAGTGTGTGGGTTTGGCACTAAGACTGTTTGTAATAGCAATTCAGGGTTCCTCTGTGTAAAACATGAGCTGAATATATACGAATGAATATATATATATTTGCCATTATTCCATCACTAGTCATATTGTCCTCTACATTTAGATACATTTCCACTGATAAGGATCCTATGGTTATGTTGGCCCACCCTTAGGGTTCATGACCTTTAAGCCTTTACCCAGCTAAGTATCTTCTAGCTGAAGTAGAAGCATCCCTTTTTAGGCATGCTTACTCTTTCATATAACTAGCTCAGGCTAGTTTTCCCCATTCTGGAGTAGCAGTTTGTAATTGAAGCAATGAATGGAAATAAAAATTTAAGAGGGCACCTTTTGGGGTATAGAACCGTGAGTAGTGCACTCTAAAAGCAGACTTGCCTGATTCCCAAGATAGCTGTTGGTTGAGGAAATTCATCTCTGGTTTCCCATCTCGTTGAGCTTAAACAGTGAAAAACTGCCTACATCCCGTGGAACCAGAGCCTTCTATTTGCTCTTCCTTCCATTCGACTCATCCCAGACATGCTTCGAGAAACAAGTATCCAGACTAGTAGTGTCCCTCTGGACAAGACTGTGTTGTTCCTGAGAGATGGTACAGGTGACGTATGAAGGCTTCTTGCCCACTGAACTCTGACCGTGGTAGTGATGCTGCTGAGAGCAGTGCTGCACCACTTCAGTAGCCTCAACACATGGATAAGTACATTCTACTGTTGCTTGGGAATTTATTTTGCCCAGAGGTGACATACTGAAGAAGGCTAGGAAGCCTAACATCAGGAAATTTTTCCTGGGTAAGTATTAAGTGATTTTTAGTCTGACGCAACAGCAGGCAGATTGAGAACGCAAACATGTCTACCTCTCCACTGATTTTGAAGTAACAGTAAAGCTATTTGGCCAAGGTTTAGCTTTTTCCTCCATTAAAGTCAGTTTGTCAGGTGTCTGTCTGTGATACATAACTCCCCTTTTCCTTTATCTTGGCAGGCAAGTTGTTTCTTATGGGAGCCTTATTTGTGTGACCTGGATAGTGAACTGATCTGCTTATGACAGTAGAAAAGTAACCTTGGAATGAAAAAAGTTAACATTTCCTAAAAGAAGTTAAGCATTCTGTAAACGATGGTGTACAAAAGCACAAATGTAAATGAAGTAAAATGTTTTATAGTCCAAAAGGTAATGGCACCTTATAAATATCACACATTTACTTAATACAGCTACAAGGTCACAAATACATTACAAAGAAATCATTAAATAAATGAAGTAAAATGAAGATTGATACTCCACCGTAAGCTTTCCAAGGCAGATGCTTTCTTTGAACATTGTGGTCAAAAAGTTAACTTGTTTTTTTTTTTTTTTTTTTTTTTTTTTTTAGTTTGAGCCTGATTTGTCTGCTACAATGAATTATTTTCTGGAAAAGAATGTGTTTTTGATGGCCTTCATCTGTGCTAGGAGAATTTGAGCTGCAGGTCTTTATATAAAAATACCCTGACATGGCCTTTCACTGGGATGTGGTACCATTGGGCTTTTTCCTTACCTTACTCTTTCCCTTTTCTCCCCATTTTTACTGAAATTTTCAAGAATTGTTTAGAAAGAATCTTGCATGTGATATTGTTGAAAGGCAACATCAGTCTTTTAACAACAGGGCCAAAGACTTCAAGCACTGAAACCATCCATTTAAGTGGTTAGCTTTATCCCATCAGTTTGCTGTGACTGTTATGGTAAAGTGCTAGATGGACAGGAAAGGCCCCATTCCACAGGAGTAGCTAATGTAGCATGTTTTAGAAATGCTTCTCATCAAACCATTTGTGAAGAAGCCACTTGAATCCTTTTCTAAGCAGAACAAATAGGATATGAACTCCAGAAGAAAGTAAAGTTGCCCTTGTGGTTATCCAGGGTTTTCTTGTAATCCAGTTTGCTAGTCCAGAAACATGCTTCCCTTATGTTAAGAATGCTCCTACAACAGTGATCCTTATGATGACCATAGTGCATGTGTTTGAGCACCATGACCTTAGATTTTTGAAGCAGTGATCATCCTCTCTAACAACTTGTGTTTTCTGGACCTTATTCACCACATCTGAAGGCCTGAAGTAGCATCAGCAGGATATATGAATTACATCACTGTGAACGAAGAGTTGGAGTCTGCAAATATTTACTCAGACTTTGTTTAATTGCATATTATTGCTTGCCATTGAGAGATAGCCGAGCCTTGGGGGTAGGGAACTTTTCCCTTTACCACTAGTGTTGAGTGATTTCTGTTGGTGTATTTAGAAGGATAGGTCTGTGGGGAGTTTACCTGCATGTACAAATGCTTTTTTGTGTGCTCATTGCAAAACTGGACATTTCCATGAGCTTCATGTGTCTGTAGTTTCATTTGGTGCATCTGTTTACTATGATTCCATCTCCTGTGGGTTTGAGCCTACTTTGGGTTAGGCATTTGGTATAAAGTTGTTTTCAGCAACTTTAAAGGTACTTTTATTGAGTGGAGTGGAAGTGTGTACTGGTTTTCATTCAGTGAAAATCTTTTTTTCCCAGCTCTAGTTTCAAGTGCACACCGGGTGTCTTTCTTTGTAGTCTCGGGTGCATTTGTTAAGTAGTCTGTTGCTCAAATAAGAGATGGTGTGGACCACTCTTTCCTTTACAGCTGAGTACCATGCTGCTATTTTCTGCATGGGTAAGACAGCATGTCCACTCTGGGGATGTCTGACAGCTGAAGGATTCTAATACTCTTGTATTAGAAATTCACTGAAACTGTTATTTGATTCAGACATCTGTGGTTATGGCAGGTGCACTTCAACAAAAGTGCTGTCTGTTGTCTAAAGTTCTGCAGCTTGGAAGCTGGATATAGTCACTTGTTTGAAGCATTCACTTGCTTTATGCATATTCTTCATCTAAAGTATCCTCATAAGGTCACCAGGAAGAGGATTTTGGTTATTCTCTTGCTTTCCTGCTCATAAGGACAGCTTTGCTCTGTTTGTGTTTGAGTTGAAGCATTCAGGATTAAAATGGAAGCAAGGTTTTTATATGTAGTACATTTTTTAACCTGGGAAGGCTAAGGATGTGTAATCCAGAATCTGTGTGTTTTATAACTGTTATGCCTATAAGGCATGTACCCACTCAGATTTCTAGCTGTTTCTGGGATTGTACTCCCAAGGCTACACTGTAAAAACAGAAAAATAAACTTGGATATTACGAGGGGTGGTCATTCAGTATTTAACTGTTGCTGTTTGTGAAGTTGTTGGTAATCTTTTCTTAAGATTTAAAGGAATTTCAAGGCATGTGAGTCTAGTGGTCAGTCATGCCTTGCCATCCTTAGGCCATACCCCCTTCCTCTAGGAAGATTAGGCCAGTCAAGCCTTAGTTGATTTTGTGGGAATTTTATTGACGTAAGTGCATTTTAATTGTCATACAATCAACTACGTAGCCAACTGGGATGTCATACAGCAGAGCACCACATATACTGATAGCCTTTCCCTTTATTTTTGTAAGAGTGAGGATGCATTATCTGACTGACATGGTTAAGTGTTCATGTGCTGCTTGCTGCCAGGAGCAGAAAGTTAGGAAGAGGCTGAGTCAGTAAAGAGCAAATATGTAATCATATTAGGAACATTAGTGGCGTGTGCAGCAGTGCTACTGTTTAAAATGTTGTAAGGTAAGAGTGTTGCTTTGTAGAACAGTATCATAGTTGACTAATGGAGGTGTAGTTAGTGCATAGTAAATAAATACAGTACAAAAGTAGGCAGCAGGCAAAAGTGTAGTAAATAGTATAAATAAGCAAAAAAAAGAAGGCAACTTATGATGTTCGTGTTTCACTGTTGCAGTCATTACACTTGGGTTATCCTGCTGGCAGGCTACCCGCAGTCGGCCTGAATTCCAAAGTCTTGGTCCGGCGTCAGCTGCTGTCGCCTCTTCCCTGACGTCAGTGCGCTAGGGGTATAAAAGATGCAGCCGACGCCATTTTCTTCAGTCTGTCTTGCCGTGCGGTGCCCGAAGCAAAAGCAGTTCGCAAGTGCCGGTCTGCCGACTCCTGAGATTTTCAAAATCGAATTTCAGATCCGAAGTCTTCATTAAAGCTAAGTACCTCATTTGGGAAACTTTTTTCTTGCTCCAGACCGATGTCAGAAAAAGTTAACAATTGTATTTCTTGTAGGAAGCAAATACCTCAAGGATTTTCATTCTTACTGTATTCCTTGCCTAGGCCCTGACCACGACGTTGCTAGCTGTTGGTTTTGTGCTAGATTTAACCAACGCACTATTAAGTGTCGGTACGATTTTGCCTTTCATTACTTTGGCCGAAGATTTAATTATATAATGCCGTTGGAACAGCTGACAACCGGAGTTTATAAAAAGCGCAAGGAAAAGGACAGGCATCCGAGGTCCAAAACCAACGACGAGGCTTCCGCTAGGCCAGTCTCCGGTTCTCAGTGAGGCGCTTTCACAGCCCCTGATGGCCCGCTATCTCAGAGCCACAGGCCGCTTCCGACTCCCACGTGGAGCCAACTAGACCTCTGGATACTCAAGGTATTGGACACTCTGAAACTATTCCCTCAGATGGGTCCGGAGCTGCTGAGCAGGCATCGGCTTCTGAGGGTGTTTTCAGACCTACGCAATTAGATGTAAAGCCAACCTCAGCTTCAAAGGCAAAGACTAAAACAGCTCTAAAGACAAAGAAACAAGTACAACAATCTCCTGGACAGACGTCCATGCCTAAAAGATGCTTAAAATGGCCGAAGACCTAATTACTTTGATCAGGGATTCCCATCCCCCTCCTGATGAGGCATAGGCAAGAGACAGAATATGTATCTTCAGATCAGGTTTCCATTTCCTCTGACTCCTTTTCTGAACAGGGATACTCTCTTCCTCCCTATGAGGATTCTGATGCTGAAGAATCTATTCCTTCAGCCCCTCCTCCTGAGGATTATTCTTTTGGGGAAATCCTGCATACCATGAGGGAGCACTTTCACTGGGAGAGCCAAGATTACTCTGAATCTAAGAAAAGGCTCAGAGACTTTCTTTTACTACCTCAGCACAGACCTCTTGCTATTCCACCTGTTCTAGACATTGTAGATGTATTTTCAGAGTCTGGTCTGTCTCCTGACTCTTTACCCCTTGCACCTGTTAAGCCAGACAGATACTACAGGGTTCCAGATTCTCATAAATTTCTATATAAAATCCCTGCTGCTGACCCAGAAACTATATCTCAGGGTCCCAAAGGGGTCAAGGCTTCCACTGCAAAAAAAGTGTCCCCTCTGATAGGGATTCTAGGGCACTGGACAGATGGAAGAAAAAAGTTTACACTTCTGCTGCCTTGGCTGTAAGGGCTTTAAATAGTCAGTTTAATATGCTTAAATATCAGCAATACTTAATGTCACTGCTAAAACAGAAAATGTTGCCAAATTCCGAATGTCCTGAAAACAAGGATTTATTGCATGCAGCTGAACAAGTGGGAAAGCATACTTTGCAATGTGGTTTTGATTCACTGGAGGCCTCTTGCAGGGCCGCTGTTAAGGGTTCTGTCATTAGAAGGCATGCTTGGTTAAAGGAACAGAATCTGCCTGATCATGTTAAAGCAAAATTATTGGATGCTCCATTATAGCATGATACTTTGGTGTTAAGGCAGAAGAGGTGTTGAAGAAAATGGAGGATAAAGCGAAATCTATTCAGACAGTTAAGGATTTCTTACAGGTACAGCCACCCAGATTTAGCAGGAACTGGCCTACAAAGAATTGGTCCTTTCCAGTGTCAGACAGGCCACAAAGAGGCAGATACAGATGCCCTAGAGGCAGATCCCAGCCCCAAGGCTCATACAGGCCTAAACAATGTGGTGCGTCTACCTCCAAAACTGGAGAAGACAAATCACAGCCATATAGGAAAAAGTCCAAATGACTTTCCTCTGCCAATACCAAGCACTTATCTTTTGGCATCCCCCTTAGGGGGAAAACTAGCACTTTTTTCACAAAATTGGCACATGATCACCCAGGACAAATGGGTCTTGAATATAGTGTCTCAGGGCTTCAGGTTCCACTTTCACACCCTGCCAAAGGCAAAAGGTATGCCAGACCTGCCACACAATCAATGGGCAAAGGCACAAAAGCAAGTTTCATCCCTCATGGACATGAGGACCATTCAGAAAGTACCACAGCAAGAGCAGGGACAAGGATTTTACTCGAGACTTTTCTTGGTACCCAGAAAAGACAAAGCCTGGAGACCAGTACTGGACATGTCTATTCTAAACACTTTTCTGGACGTTCCAAAATTCAAAATGTTGACTCTGCAGCAGCTTCTGCCCATATTGGCCAAGAAGGCTTGGCTTGTAACTTTGGACCTAGAAGAGGCATACCTGCATGTCCTAATCAGGCAATCTTGCAGAAGATACCTCAGATTCATAGCTGGCTCAATGCACTACCAATTCTCTGCACTGCCGTTTGGCTTATCTACTGCGCCCAGGGCCTTCACAAAATGCCTGGCACCAGTAATTGCTTTTTGCAGACAGAGGGATTCAAATTTATCCTTACTTGGACGACTGCCTTATTCAAGCAGAGAACAAGGACATTCTACTGAAGCATCTGGCGTTTGTAAAAAGATTACTAATTTGCCTAGGGTACACAGTAAACGAAAATAAATCATATCTAGTACCCTCTCAAGAGATAATATTCCTTGTTGCAAGCTTAAATACAACTGCCCAGATGGCTTTTCTCATGCCAGACAAACAAAGGCAACTGACTTCTTACTTCAAAATGTTGGCAACAAAGACCCAGTTATCTGCAAGAAAAATTCTGCAGGCTTTGGGCTTCATGGCATTCTGCTAATTCCATATGCAAGACTGCATATGAGGAAACTACAATGGTATCTAGAAAGTGTTTGGACTCAACATTGCCACAGCGTGGAAACATTAATTACCCTCATTCCTTGCCTGCAACAGGAGTTTCGATGGTGGGCACAGGCCTGTCACCACAACAAGGGACAGCCATTCACTTTACCCACAGCCAGGCAGACACTGACAACAGATGCATCAGATTATGCCTGGGGGCCCACATGGCAGGAAAATGTATTCAGGGTACATGGCCTGCAAGCCAAATGCATCTTCATATCAATCAAAAAGAGATGCTAGCTGTTCAGAATGCCCTGATGCCTTCAAGGATTTACTTCATCCAGGACAACTGCTGATAAAGACGGACAATACTACAGTCATGTGGTACATAAACAGGCAGGGAGGCGCACATTCCTACCCCCTCTGCAGACAAGCCATGACTTTGTGGAACACAGCATTGACTTATCAAGTACACCTGCAAGCATAATTACTGCCAGGAAAGACAAATACTCTGGCAGACGAACTAAGCAAAAACCTCATGGATCCTCATGAGTGGAAACTAGATCCACAAACCTTCAGCATGATAACAAGGAAATGGGGATGGCCAGACATAGATCTATTTGCCTCCCCTCACAACTGCCAACTACAGAGATTCTGCACAAGGACTCATCACAGACAGGCATGGAAAGTGGATGCTCTATCATTCAGCTGGAAAACCCTTTCAGTATATGCCTTTACTCCACTCCCTCTCCTCCCCAAGGTACTCCTAAAGGTCAGACAAGAGAAACAAGAAATGATACTGATTTCCCCAGACTGGCCACGCCAGCACTGGTACCCAATCCTAAAGTGCTTTTCTCAAGGCCCAGTCTGGACATTACCTCAAATTCCTCATTTACTGACCCAACAAAACAATCAGATCCTGCGCAGCCAACTCAGAACCCTAAATCTGGCTGCATGGCGGATAATGTAACCATTCAAAATACACCTCTCTCTAAAGCAGTTATGGATGTTATTTTGGAGGCCAGGAGGCCCAGCACTAGAAAATCTTATGCAGAAAAATGGAAGAGATTCTGTGCTTGGAACCATGCACAAGGAATTGACATGCTTGTACCAAATATTCCTCAGATTTTACAGTACCTAACTGAGATGCTGGACAAAGGCCTATCCTTCTCATCAATTAAGATCCATGCCTCTGCCATTTCAGCTCATTACAATACGGACCCACCTATTGTTTCACATCCACTGCTAAGGCAGTACATCAGGGGGGCCAAAAACATAAGACCTCCAAGGAGAGCGCCAATACCTGCATGGGACCTTAATTTTGTCTTGGAAAAGCTCACACTACCTACTTTTGAGCCAGCCAAGACAGCTGAGATAAAATTCTTATCATGGAAAACAGCTCTTCTCCTAGCAATAACTTCGGCAAGAAAAGTCTGAGTTACAGGCACTAATGGCTGTGGAACCTTTTATAATTTTCCATCCAGACAGGATTTCTCTGAGGACAAACCCGACATTTATGCCTAAGGTAGTATCCAGTGTGGCCCTTAACCAAACCATTAATTTGCCTACTTTTTATCCAAACCGACAGACTAAGGGGGGGAGACTTGTGCATTCTTTGGACATACACCAGACAGCTATGCTTCTACTTGAACAAAACTAAAGCTTTGAGAAAGACTGAGCAAATCTTAGTGGCATATGCTGCAGGATCACAAGGAAAAGCGGTCTCAAAGCAGACTATTTCAAAATGGATAGGCCACTGCATTCGTTTCTGCTATTCACAACATGGCAAATCAGTGCCTAAGGGCATTAGGCCACATTCAACCAGAGCAGCAGCCACTTCAGCAGCCTTCCTCAGAGGCGTACCAACCAAGGACATTTTGGAGGCTGCAACTTGGACTTCAGTACACACTTTTACAAAGTACTACCACTTGCCTCTTTACTCTAAATCCAGAGCAGGCTTTGCCACTGCAGTTCTGCAGGGCCTCATAGCCACTCCTAGTTTTATTTAGGCCCAGCCACTCATCTGCAGCTTTGGGATTCAATCCAAGTGTAATGACTGCAACAGTGAAACATGATGAACATAGTACAGTTGTGTACCTATCATAAATGTAGATGTTAGAGTGTATTCACTGTTGCAGTCCAGGTTACCCTCCTCCCATCCCCCTTTCATTGCTGAGACTTATCTGTACTTCTCTATTCTATATGACCTATGTGGTGTATTTGCTTGTAGATGAAAGTAATGTTAGTTAGTACGTGCATTTTTATTGGCAGAATTTTTAGCCTACCCTTTTGGGGGCACCTGACATCTGGGGCAAGAAAAACTGAAGAAAATGGCATCTGCTGCTTCTTTTATACCCTGGCGCACTGACGTCAGGGAAGAGCGACAGCAGCCAATGCCGGACGGACCAGGACTTTGGAATTCAGCCAACTGCGGGTAGCCTGCCAGCAGGATAACCCAAGTGTAATGACTGCAACAGTGAATACACTCGAACATCTACATTTATGGTAGGTACACAACTGTACTTTTTTTGGAAGCTCAGAAGCCTCTAATCGTCTTGTATCTCAGGTCAGAGTTATGACTGGTAGCCCACCTCAGTTCAGCTTGATACAAACAAGCAGAAACCTACTTAACCAAACTGGAGATGGTCCAAATTTTGCCAAATACACTGGGAAATCTACGCCAGCCCTAACTCACTAGCACAAAAGTTCCTTGACTTTAATTCAAATGCCCTGGAACAAATTGTCCGTAACCCGACAAGGGGAACAAACATTCTAGATCTGGTCCTCAGCAACGTGTCATATAGATGCACTGCTGCAATTGTCAGACCCTCGTTGGGTAAAACTGACCGCAAGTCAGTTACCTTTGAGCTGCAATAATACCAGAAATCATAAAAGGTGAAATCAGACTAAAAAACTAAACCAAGGCAAAACTATACCCTCCTAGGTGAAGTATAAATGCATTCCAAGCCCTAACTCAGTCTGGAAGTGGTAACTATGCCAAAGCTTACACTAAAGCCTTTACAATCACTTGCATAAGTGTATAAACTCAGCCGTACCAGAAAGAATCATTGCCAGAGCCCCAAGTAAAAACAAGCTGCCATGGTGGACATCCAACTCAACAAACTTTACAATAAATGCAAAAAGTTGCTGTCCAAGAAAACAAATTAAGGCCCCAATGATGGAAAAGCACCCTCATCAGCCTCAACAGGCAATTAAGACAACTTGTCAAATCCTCCAAGGGCTCCTTTGAGAGGAACTTGAAGTAAAGCCAAGGATAACAATAAGGCCTTTTACAGCTGCATATGTAACCTAAAGGGTAGGACCCAAGCATGTGCAGAACTAGTGGTCAACAGTATCACACACACTGACCCCACAAAGATAGCAAACCTGCTAGCAGATAGGTTTGGCAAAAATTTCATTCCTTTTTCCCCTCTTAACTTGCAATAAACCTTCCCCCAACCCCCCCCCCACACCCTACATATCTGAAGAGCAGGTCCTCAAAGCCTTGTCCAAGGCAAAAAACACGGCCTCTATGGGACCAGATGACATCCCAGGCTGTCTTCTAAACAGGCTAAAACATGGACTAGCATTACCACAAAGTATCATTTCCAATCATAGCCTAGCCACAGGCTTTGTTCCTGCTGAGTGGAGAAAAGCAACCTAACAACGGACCTGGGGAATTACCGACCCACAAATCTGACCAACCTCATCTGTAAGGTCATGGAACATTATCGTTATGGACCTCATAAATGTATAGGTGACATCCAAACCATGGATCCTACCCAATTCGGCTTTGTGATGGTCAATCTTGCTTTTAAATCTGGTGGATTGCTTTGAAATATGACCAAGGCGATTGACTAGGGAAAATCTGTGCACACAACATACCTCGAGGCAAAAGCTTTCAACACAATCTCACATTCAGGCATTACCGATAAACTTAGCAAACTAAAGGTAAACCTCTTTGTTGGAAGGTGGGTTGCCAACTGTCTCACAAACCAGACACATGCTAGTGAAGTAAAAGACTCAACATCAACCAGCAGACCTGTTACCAGTGGGGTGCCACAGGGGGTCAGTGCTGCCCCCCCCCTACTGTTTGTTATATACTCCTCAGAATTTCAGGTCAAAACTAAGGGGTTGTGGCTGACCAAGTTTGAAGATGACTGCCAACTAGGTGCAATCACTGAATCCCCAAATGATGTCAGTATACGCTAGGAGAGTCTAATGCAGACCAACCACTTGTGCATTAGTCATGGTCTCAAACTGAATGCAAAGAAATGCTTCATCATTCCTTTCAGCACAAACAATATTCCCTCACACTATCAAAACGACAACAATGCCCTAAGCATCCATGAAGTGGTATGGGACCTGGGATCACAAGCGAATGGCAACCTCAACTTCAACTTCGACCACTATATGCCTACTGTAGTAAGGAAAACTTTCTATGTAGCATGGCCTTGAGAGCAAAGAAGTTATGACCCACCTATACTCAGTACTCATCTGGTCCATAACGCCCCATTTGGCATGTACCGTACGCACCTATAGCATTTAGAGACCTCAGAGGTTTCTAGCAAAGAAGCTCAATGGGTTGCAGCATGTGCCTTGTACAGACCGACTAAAGCCCCTGTGACTATACTCTGTATTATATAGCCTTCTTAGGGGAGACTTTTGCCTGGCCTACACAGCAATCCAAGACCCAAACCTAATGAACTTGTTGCATATCCA
>NC_056749.1:225437765-225474483 GCF_019279795.1 Protopterus annectens
TTGCTAATAAATGCCTAAAACTATTATTCACTACTAAGTAAGCTACAAAAAACCAAACGCTCCTTTAACTTTAAAATGTTTTTTAGAAACATTAATTTGCTTAAAAATTGTTGAATGAATCATATGAAACCCACAATTGTGCTGTTAAAAAATGTTATTTTAAATCTAAAAATTGGTCCACTAATTTCCATTTAACTTTATATGTTGGATCAAGAACAAGAAAAACAAACCAACATGAATGTAAAATAACCAGGAGTGCCACATACTGAAATAAATACTACAATGAGTGTTATTAAATAATAAACAACCATAGTTTAAAATGTACTTGTTGAAAAGTTAAAAACAAAGTGTGTTAAAGCTTATTTCTTCTCTTTTTAAGAATGGATGCCAAACTAATGTTGTCATTAAGTCCTGGTTGTTTTGTTGCATTTAACTTTAACTGCCAAACTATTTCCCTGGCTTCAAGAAGAGTTTCCCAGTCACCACCCCTTTGATCTTGCTGAATTTTCTCAATTACAAAGAATTTTAAAGACATTTCTGGACATACCAACTGATGCTTGTAAAAGGCATTAGTTTGTTTATTTTTACCAATCTCGTATAAATGTTCATATATCCTGCGCTTTAAAGGCCTATCAGTTTTGCCAACATAAAAAGCTGGACATGTTTGGCAAAACCCTATGTACACTACTCCAGCAGAATTGCAAGAGTATCTGTTGTTTGCTTTCAACGTAATGTTCCTAGAGGGGATGGTTACTTGGTCTGTTTGTAGAATGTAGGGACATTGATTGCATCGACCGCATTTGAATGTGCCAAATGAATCAGTAGATGTATTAGGTCCGTCCACTTGTTTGACTTGTACCTTTTGTTCAAATACACCTTTAAGGTTGGTATTCCTTTTCCTAATGAACCCAATACTAGTGGGCAACTTACTTGCCATTTCATCTTGCATGGTCACTATAGGCCAAAAACTTCTGATTGTACTCTCAATGAATGAAGCATCCTTTGTGTAAGTATATGCAAAATTCTTCTGGGGTAGCTTGTCCACTAGTGCCTTATTGTTTACCACTGTTGCATTAGTACCCAATAACGGAAAATAAAGTTGATCGCTTTTAACAATAATTTCCGTTAGTATTGTTTGGAATAAATTTAAGGGATAACCTCTCTCTAAAAATAGATTTTTAAGAAAATCAGTTTCCTCCAGGAACAGTTGTGTGTTACTGCACATTCTCGATGCTCTAATGAGCTGTCCCTTAATAATGCCTCTTTTAATATAGGAGGGATGTCCACTTTCAAAATGCAAAAAAGTGTTAGAGTAGGTCCCCTTTCTGTAAATTCTTGAAAGAAAGCCTGTTCCACCGGGATCTTTTGTTAATAGTACATCTAGGTAATGTAGTGTGTTATCACTAATTTCATATGTAAAAGTAAGAAAGTCAGTTGACTTGCTAATATGATCCATGAAAATCAAGAACTGCTCTCTAGTGCCATCCCAAAGAATGCATATCTTGGCACCCTCCCTGATCAGTTTTCATCTCATCTTTTCATCAATTTTGGAGGGATGTCCAGTTTTTTGCAACACTGTTGTCCCATATTTTCTCCGCTTTTTGATGACTGTCTTCATGTAATGTTCATCGTGCATACAGCTGCAGTAATAACTGATGGGTTTTCCTGCCGTCAGACAGTTCCTCGGTCAGCCGAATTCCAAAGTCTAGGTCCGGCGTCTGTTGTCGTCGCTTCCTCCCTGACGTCAGTGCGACAGGGGTATAAAAGATCTAGCTGACGCCATTTTCTACAGTCTTTCTTGCTGCGTGGTGCCCGAAGCAGAAGCAGTTCGCAAGTGCCGGTTGGCCAGCTCCTGAGATTACGAATATTTTTCTACCGAAGTCTTCTTGAAAGCTGGCACCCATTGGGGAAACTTTTCTTGCCTCAGACCGATGTCAGACAAAGTTAATAATTGCATTTCTTGTGGGAAGCAAATACCGCATAAGGATTTCCATTCCCTCTGCATTCCTTGCCTAGGCCCAGACCACGACATCTCGGCCTGTTGTTTTTGTGCTACATTCAACAAACGCACTATTAAGCGTCTGGCGGAGTACGCCCAACACTATTTTGGCAAAAAATTTAATTACATTATGTTGAGTAAAAGACGCAAATATAAGGACCGACATTCGAGGTCCGCGACTTCCACCGACACCACGCCAAAGCCGACTACAGGTGGTCTGGTTCTCAGTGAGGTGCCTACGCAGCCCCTGACTACCAACGACACTTCATTGGCGGTGTCTTCTGTGCCCGAGGTCGCAGGCTCTTCGGCCCACACCCCGACTACAGATACCGAAGCCACTATTGGTGGTGAAACTCAGAGTTTAGACAGACCTGCCACCTCCCAAGGTGTCTTCAGGCCTTCCTCTTCTTTTTCCATCAAGGCTTTCACCAAGTCTAAATCAGCCATGCATACTAAAAGACTCTATAGGCTCCTCAGGGCCCTTCTCAAGGCCCCATGCCTAAAAAGCAGATGCTCAAAATGGCTGAGGATTTGATTACTCTTATTAGGGGTTCCCAACCCCCCCCCCTCGGACAAAAGACCCAGAGTGGAGGAAGAATCCCCCTCCTCGGACCAGGCCTCCATTATTTCAGAACATTCTGAAGACCAGGAACATACTTACTCCCCTTTTGAAGATTCTGATGCAGAGGAGTCCATTCCCTCTGTCTCCCCCCCTGAGGATTACTCTTTTGGGGAAACCTTACATACCTTGAGGGACCACTTCCACTGGGAAGGCCAAGAGTACTCAGACTCCAAGAAAAGGTTTAGGGATTTCCTCTTGCTCCCTCAGCACAGGCCTCTGGCTGTACCTCCTGTCTTAGACATTCTAGATGACGTGTATTCGGAGGCCTGCCTTAACCCATATTCTTTACCTCTAGCTCCAGTCAAGCCTGACGGGTATTACCGGGTTCCTGACTCACACCAATTCCTATACAAAAGCCATGCAGCTGACCCAGAAACTATATCACAGGTTCCCAAGGGAATTACGGCCTCCACTGCTAAAAATCCATTACCTTCAGAGAGAGATTCCAGAGCTTTAGAGAGGTGGGGGGAAAAAGGTTTACACCTTGGCCACCTTAACCATGAGGGCATTAAACTGTCAGTTCCATATGTTAAAGTACCAACAATTTCTGTTACCACAGTTGAGAAACAAAATGTCACAACATGAACAACCAGACTTGAAGGAGTTGCAGGATTTGATACATAGTGCAGAACAAGTGGGTAAGCATACCTTGCAATGTGGTTTTGATGCTTTAGAGGCCTCATGTAGAGCTGCTGTTACAGGATCAGTCATACGGAGACATGCCTGGCTTAAAGAGCAAACCTTACCAGATCATGTCAAAGCTAAATTACTAGATGCTCCTTTGCAAAAAGATGTATTGTTTGGTGTTAAAGCTGAGGAGGTATTAAAGAAAATGGAGGAAAAGGCAAAATCAATGCAAACAGTAAAAGATTTCCTACAGGTACAACCTCCACGTTTCAGTAGAAATTGGCCTTCCAAAAATCGGTCCTTTCCAGCCTCGGACAGACCCCAAAGAGGTAGATACAGGCGCCCAAGGGGCAGAGGGCAATCTCAAGGATCATTTAGAGGCAGACAATGGCAAACACCCACACAAAGAGGTGGTGAGGTTAGTTCACAGCCATTCAGAAAGCAGAACCAATGACTTCCCCTTTGCATGCCAAGCAAGGCTCAAATGGCAGCACCTTTAGGCAGAAAACTGGCATTATTTTCAAAAAATTGGCATATTGTCACAAAAGGCAAATGGATCCTGGACATTATAGACAGAGGCTACAGATTTCACTTTCACACCCTTCCAAAAATGAGAGGCAAGCCAAACCTGCCACACAATCAAAGGGCAGAGGCACAAAAACAAATTTCAGATCTCATGGACATGAAAGCTATTCAAGAGGTACCTGTACAAGAACAGGGTCAAGGTTTTTATTCCAGACTATTCCTGGTACCAAGGAAGGGAAAAGATTGGAGACCTATTTTGGACCTATCCATCCTAAACACATTTTTACTCATGCCAAAATTCAAGATGCTCACATTACAGCAGCTTCTTCCCACGCTGGGCAAGGAGTCTTGGCTGGTAACATTGGACCTCAAGGAGGCATACCTGCATGTCCCAATCAGACAAGATTGCAGAAGATACCTAAGAGTTCTTGCAGGTTCAACCCATTATCAATTCTCTGCATTGCCCTTTGGCTTATCTACTGCGCCCAGAGTGTTCACGCAATGCCTGGCATCAGTAATCGCCTACTGCAGACTTCAAGGGATACAAATATACCTATATCTGGACGACTGCCTGATCCAAGCGGACAGCAAGCACATACTTATGAAACATCTGGCGTTTGTAATAATGTTGTTGAATTCTCTGGGATACACAGTCAACAAAAAGAAATCAAGGTTAATACCCTCTCAAACAATAATTTTCCTGGGTGCCAGCTTGGATACAAACACCCAGATGGCCTACCTCACGCCAGAGAAACAAGGGCAACTAACTCAATACTTCAGAAAACTGGCAACTTTCACTAGGCTGACTGCAAGGAAAATCCTGCAGGCTCTGGGATTCATGGCATTTTGCATCCTACTGATCCCATGTGCAAAGCTGCATATGAGGAAACTTCAATAGTACCTAAAAAACCTATGGTCTCAACACAGCCACAGTTTGGAAACAATAATACCACTAATTCCATGTCTTCAAAAGGAATTTATGTGGTGGTCTCTAGCATGCCAAAGAAACACAGGTCTCCCATTCTGCAAGCCTCAAGAAAATCAAATCATCACAACAGACGTCTCTGACTATGCCTGGGGGGTGCACATGACAGATCGGTACATTCAGGGCAAATGGCTCCAACAAGAAAAGCACCAATCAGAAGGAAATGCTAGCAGTAATAAATGCTATTGTAGCTTTCATAGACCTACTGCATCTAGGCCAGCTATTGATAAGAACGGACAACACCACAGTAATGTGGTACATAAACAAACAGGGAGGTACCCATTCATACCTCCTATGCAGGCAAGCCATGTCTCTTTGGAACATGGCTCTGGAATTACAAATCGAGCTTCAAGCACAGTACCTGCCAGGCAAGGAAAACACACTGGCAGACAACCTAAGCAAGAAATATGACAGATCCACACGAATTGAAGTTGCATCCTCAAGTTTTCACAAAGATAACTCAAGCATGGGGAAGGCCAGACATAGATCTCTTTGCATCACACAGAAATCACCAATTGGCAAAATTCTGCTCAAGGACCTCTCATCCACAGGCCTGGGAAGTGGATGCACTCTCCTTCAGTTGGACAACAATGACAGTTTATGCCTTTCCACCTCTCCCTCTGCTGCCCAAAGTTCTGTTAAAAACCAGAGCAGACAGACCAAAGATGATTCTCATTGCTCCAGACTGGCCAAGACAACACTGGTACCCACTCCTGAAAAGCTTGACGCATTCCCCACCATGGTTCCTGCCTCTAATGCCTCTTCTACTGACTCAGCACAACTTCAAAACTCTTCACAGTCAGCTGAAAACACTCAATCTAGCTGCATGGAAGATTCCTTAAATTCACAACAGGCCCTACTCTCCAAGGAGGTGCAGGATGTCATTATGGAGGCCAGAAGACCTTCTACAAGAAAAGCCTACTCTGCAAAATGGAAACAGTTTTGTGCCTGGAATGAGAAAAAGGGTCAGAATCCTGGAATACTGAATTTACCCCAAATATTACAGTACCTAGCTGAGATGCTAAGCAATGGACTTTCATTCTCCTCCATCAAAATCCATGCCTCAGCCATTTCTGCAGAATACAACACCAATCCTCCTTTCTCTCATCCCCTCTTAAGACAGTTCCTCAGAGGGGCTAAGAATATAAAACCCCCACAGAAACAACCAGTACCTGCTTGGGACCTCAATTTCATACTAGAAAAACTGACCTTGCCTTCTTTTGAGCCAGCTGCTTCAACAGAACTGCAATACTTGTCTTGGAAAACAGCCTTCCTCCTGGCAGTCACTTCAGCTCGCAGGGTTTCGGAACTACAAGCCCTCATGGCTGTGCAGCCTTTCATCATTTTCCATCAGGATGGAGTTACCTTACGAACCAATCCGTCCTTTATGCCAAAGGTAGTATCCAGGGTAGACTTGAATCAGGCTATCCACTTACCTACCTTTTACCCTAATCCTCAAAACAAAGGGGAAAGACTACTACATTCCCTGGACATTCACAGACAGCTGCGTTATTATTTGGACAGAACAAAGCCTTTCAGAAAATCAGAGCAACTCTTTGTGTCCTATGCTGCAGGAGCTCAAGGGAAGCCTATTTCCAAACAGACTATCTCTAAGTGGATAGCCCACTGCATACGCTTTTGTTACTCTTTTCATGGTACATCTGTACCTGCAGGCATTAGATCTCACTCCACAAGGGCCACAGCTACCTCTGCAGCTTTCCTCAGGGGGGTTCCTACCAAAGATATTTTGGAAGCAGCCACTTGGAGTTCCGTACATACCTTCTCCAAGCACTATCACCTACCATTATACTCCAAATCTAGAGCAGGCTTTGCCACTGCAGTCTTGCAGGGCATCCTGGCTCCTCCTAGTTCCACCTAGTGCCTACCACCCCTTTTTTAGCTTTGGGATTCTACCCATCTGTTATGACTGCAGCTGTATGCACGATGAACATAGTACAGTTTTGTACCTACCATAAATGTAGATGTTCAAGTGCTAATACAGCTGCAGTCCAGGTTTCCCTCCCTCCTTCCCCTCTTGGGACAGGCCTAACGGCTAACACCTCCTCATAGAACCTGATTGGGGTATTCTTTTATGGTGTATTTGCTTGCAACTACTGTTTTATGATTATATTGCATTGCATTACTGCATAATTTTATGTATTGCCTTCCTTCTGGGGGCACCTAACATCTGGGGCAAGAAAAACTGAAGAAAATGGCATCGGCTGGATCTTTTATACCCCCTGTCGCACTGACGTCCGGGAGGAAGCGACGACAACTGACGCCGGACCTAGACTTTGGAATTCGGCCGACCGAGGACCTGCCTGACGGCAGGAAAACCCATCTGTTATGACTGCAGCTGTATTACCACTCGAACATCTACATTTATGGTAGGTACAAAACTGTACTTTCCATGGTATATCTAATGCTGTGGAAATTTTTTTGTACACTTTTCCTGATAGCTTTCAACAATGAGATCCCTTTGATGCTTTGTAAGCTCTCAGAAAACCATGGATGGTTCTTAGTGTTTCACTGTTGCAGTCATCACACTTGGGTTATCTGCCAGCAGGTAGTCCTCAGTCGGTCCAAATATTGGAGACTTAGTATTTCTGTATCAGTTGCTGTCACTTCAGGACTGACGTCAGGGGTATAAAAACAGGCAGCCGATGCTATTGCATCAGTCTTTCTTGCTGAGGAGCCCGAAGCACCAGTAGTTCGCACGAGTAACGGTTGGCCGCTACCTGAGTTTTCATTTCCGAACTGAATCATCCTGAAGTCTTCTAAAGTTAAGTTACCCCATTGAGGATCTTTTTTTCTTGCTCTAACCGATGTCAGAAAAAGTTAACAATTGTCTCGCCTGTGGAAAGCAAATACCACACTGAGATTTCCATTTTTACTGCGTCACCTGTTTAGGCCCAGACCATGACATACCTCGCTGTCGGTTTTGTGCTTTGTTCAACGCCCGAACTATTCGTCGTCGAGCCCTTATTGTAGCTAAATACTTAGTTCTCGATCTCCATGTTCCGAAATGGCTTGGCTAAGCCATCTGTGTACTGATCTTCTGAAAAAAGTAAGGATAAAGACAGAGAGAGACTGCACAGGTCCAAAACTGCAGATGACGCTTCCATTAAGCTAGTCACCAGTTCACCGGTACTCATGCACTTTTGCAGCCCCTGATGCCCACTTCGATGGATTTGCAGGCCATTAGTATGACCTGTTCGGAGTCCAGTATGCTGCGAGACTCTTCTTTGGCTATGAAACTTGTGGACGGCTCTACCTTGGATGTGTCTGGAGCTGCTGTGCAGGCACCGGCTTCCGAGGAAGTTCTTCACATTACCGATGTTCGACACAAGCCGACTACTACTTTCACGTCTTTAGTTCTTTCTAAAACTACGCAGTTTCTAAGGCCAGTAGTACTAGCTATGCCTAAAAATCCGATGACTCCAGCCCAAGTGCCTGCTTCCTTGCCACAATCTCAAATGCTTAAAATGGCAGAAGACCTGATCATGCTGATTAGGGGAAGCCAGCCTTTCCCTGCTAAGAGAAAAAGAGACCTGTCCCCAGCAGTTTTAACTGACCCAAGAGTCTGACTACTCTGAGGTTTCTGAATATGAAGACATGCCTTTATCTGCCTATGAGGATTCAGATGCAGAGGAATCCATTCCTTCTGCTTCCCCTCGAGAGGATTTTCCTTTTGGTGAAATCCTACGTACTTTGAGGGAGCATTTCCACTGGGAATGCCAGGATTATCCTCAGTCCAAAAAGAGACACGGGGAATTTTTAGATTTACCACAGCACAGACCCTTAGCTATCCTTCCTGTTCTGGATGTTGTGGTTGATGTCTTTATGGAATCCAGTCTAATTCCTCATACTTTACTTTACCCTCTGCTCCAAGGAAACCAGATGGGTACTATAGAGTCCCTGATGCACACACATTTCTTTTCAGAAATCCTACTGCTGACCCTGAGGTCATCTCCCAAGGCCCTAAAGGAATAAAAGCAACTACAGCTAGGAATCCCATCCCTTTGGACAGGGATTCCCGAGCTTTAGACAGATGGGGTAAAAAAAAGTATATACCTCTGTAACTCTCGCCATTAGAGCATTGAATTTCCAGTTCCACATGCTGAAATACCAGCAGCATACTATGGAACTTAAGCAAAAGTTATCTACCTTTCCTGACTGTGCAGAAAATAAAGAATCACAGGAGCTTATGCATTCTGCAAGCCAAGTCAGCAAGCAATACCCTGAAATGTGAGTTTGACAACCTAGAAGCATCTTGCAGGGCAGCAGTTACAGGTTCTGTACTTAGAAGGCATGCTTGGCTTAAGGAGCAGACCTTGCCAGACCATGTCAAATCAAAATTACTGGACGCTCCTTTGAACAAGGACAATCTGTTTGGTACCAAAGCAGAAAAGGTTTGAAAAAAGATGAAAGAAAAGGCTAAGTCTATGCAGACAGTCAAAGATTTTTTGCAAGTGCAGCCTCCAGGATTCAGTAGGCATTGCACCTCGAAACAATGGTCCTTTCCAGCCTCCTCAAGTCCATCTCAAACTAGACCCAGGGGAAACAGAGCCCCCAGACTACAGTCTCAGGGCATGTAGAGATCTAAGCAATGGAGTATCTCCACTTCTAAAACAGGGAGTGCTAAGCCACCCCCTTACGGAAAGAATTCACAATGACTTCTCAACACTGCTCCTCACCTCTGCCCAGTTGCTAATGCCCATAGGAGGAAAACTTGCCCACCATGCAAAAAACTGGACCTCCATCAACAGTGACTGATGGGTCTTCAACATAGTATTCCAGGGGTACAAATTTTATTTTAACACACTGCCAACCCCAAAAGGGTTCCCAGACCTTCCTCCAAACCAGTGGGCAGAAGCACAAAACCAAGTTCAATCCCTGCTCTCCATAAGGACAATTCAGCCTGTTCCTGTAGAACAGATAGGCCAAGGTTTTTATTCCAGACTTTTCCTGGTACCCAGAAAAGAAGGCACCTGGCAACCCAATCTTAGATCTATCAATTCTAAACACTTTTCTGGTGGTACCAGAATTCTAAATGCTCACCCTACAGCAGCTTCTACCTATGCTGTCCAAAGATGCCTGGTTAGCCACCCTCTGCCTAAAGGAAGCCTATCTGCACATCCCTATCAGGGACTCATGCAGGAAACATCTGCGTTTCAGGGCAGGATCTATGCATTATCAGTTCTCTGCACTTCCCTTTGGCTTATCCACTGCTCCCAGAGTCTTCACAAAATGCCTGGCTCCAGCCTTTGCCTACTGCAGACAGAGAAAGATTCAAAGATACCCTTACTTGGATGATTGCCTGATTCAGGCAGACAGGAAAAGCTGCTGCAGCACCTGACATTTGTAAAGAACGTTCTAACCTCCCTGGGGTACACTGTCAACAGAAAGAAAGCAAAACTAGTCCCCACTCAAAAGATTGTATTCCTGGGAGCAAGCTTGGACACAGCATCCCAGATGGCATTTCTTACTCCAGAAAAACAAGCCTGTCTAACAGGCTACTTCGCTGAAATGGCCACCAGAACCCAGCTATCCGCAAGGAAAATCCTGCAGGATCTAGGGATCATGGCTGCCTGCATTCTACTAATTCCATATGCCAGACTGCATATGAGGAAACTACAGTGGTACTTAAAAAGTCTTTGGTGCAAACATTCTTAGGACCTGGAAACTATCCTAGCTTGTCTCAGGGCAGAGTTTCTTTGGTGGGCAGCAGCATGCAACCACAACAAGGGACTTCCTTTTACACAACCCCACACCACCCAGACCCTAACCACAAATGCATCAGACTATGCCTGGGGGGCACATCTGGACTGCAGGTGCATTCAGGGCCACTGGAGCCCAAATTAAATTCATCTGCACATCAATCCAAAAGAGATGCTAGCTGTTCATCATGCTGCGACAGCTTTCAGATCCCTACTCTCACCAGGGCCCCTTCTAATAAAAACCGACAACACCACAGTGATGTGGTACATCAACAAGCTGGGGGGGGGACTCACTCTTACCCACTCTGCAGGCTAGCCATGACCCTGTGGAACACTGCCTCAGCTATGCATATTCACCTGCAAACTCATTTCCTACCAGGCAAACAATACTCTCTGGCAGACAACTTGAGCAGAAATCTCCTATACCCACGAGTGGCAATTAGACCTCAACACCTTCAGCCTTCTAACCCAGAAATGGGGTACCCTTATGGTGGATCTATTTGCCTCACCCTACAATCACCAGCTCAGCAAATTCTGCACCAGGGTACCTCACAGCAAAGCATGGAAAGTGGGTGCCCTATCCTTTCAGTAGGTAATCCTCTCAATCTATGTATTTTCCCCCTCTGCCTCTTCTTACAAGAGTATTACTCAAGATAAGACAGGAAAGACCAAGGGAAATCCTGATTGCCCCAGACTGGCCATGCCAACACTGGTAACCCCTACTGCGCAGTCTGTCACCAGTGCCACCTTGGCACCTTCCCCAGTTCCCAGCCCTCTTCACTCAACAGTAGGGACTGATCTTGCATCAGTAATTGCAAACCCTGAACCTTGCAGCCTGGCTTATTCATTGAATTCTCCTCCAGTGGTCAGCCTAAGCAAGCAGGTGCTGGACGTCATTTGTGAAGCCAGATGACCCAGTACAAGGAAATCCTATGCTGATAAGTGGAAAAGGTATTGTTCCTGGATTCACTCTAAAGGAGCGGACACAGCACAGCCCTCCTTACCTCTCATCCTGGATTACCTAGCAGACCTACTCCACAGGGGCCTATCCTTCTCTTCCATTAAGATACATACCTCTGCCATCTCTGCTCATTACAGCACTGAGCCACCTCTCTTCTCTCACCTTCTCATCAAACAGTTCCTGAGAGGGGCTAACAACTTAAGGCCACCAAGAAGAGCCCCCACACCTGCTTGGGACCTTAACTTTATGCTGAAAAAGCTCACGCTAACCCCCCTTTGCACCTGCAGCATTAGCAGAGAGTTAAAATTCCTCTCTTGGAAAACAGTCTTGCTTCTGGCCATCATTTCAGCTAGAAGAGTGTCTGAGCTACAAGCACTTATGGCTGTGGAACCTTTCATTATTTTTCATACTAACAGGGTCTCCCTCAGGACTAACCCTACTTTTATGCCTAAAGTGGTGTCCGGTGTGGTTCTCAATCAATCTATCCATTTGCCCACCTTTTTCCCTAATCCTCAAAATAAGGGGGAAAGGATCCTGCACTCTTTAGACGTGCACAGACAGCTCAGATTCTACCTTGATATAGGACTAAGCCCTTCAGGAAATCTGACCAGTTACTAGTCAGCTTTGCACCAGTGGCAGAAGGCAAGGCCAAATCAAAACAAACCATCTCCAAATGGATAGCACACGGTATCCATTTCTGTTAGGGGTGTCAGAACACATTGCACTAGGGCAACTTCAACCTCTACAGCATTCCTCAGGGGGGTCTCTACCAGGGACATTTTGGAAGCTGCTACTTGGAGTTCTGTTCATACCTTCACCAAGCATTACCACCTGCCTATCTTTTCCAAATCCAGGGCGGGTTTTGCAACAGCAGTCCTGCAGGGCATTCTAGCCAGCCCCAACTCTTCCTGACTGCCTCCACCCATTCTTCAGCTTTGGAAATCAACCCAAGTGTGATGACTGCAACAGTGAAACATGAACATAGTACAGTTGTGTACACTTACCATAAATGTAGATGTTCGAGTGTATTCACTGTTGCAGTCCTGGTTTCCCACCCTCCAGCCCCCTTTTCTTTCTCTCGTGCTCTCTCCTCCTCGATTTCTCTTACTCACCCCTTACAGGGCTATTGGTATTTACTTTTTACTGATGGTGTGTTTTCCACCATAACTTGGCTCCCTATTTGGGGGCGCCTGACATTTGGGGCAAGAAAAACTGATGTAATGTCATCAGCTTCCTGTTTTTATACCCCTGACATCAGTCCTGAAGTGACAGCAACCGACGCAGAAATACTAAGTCTCTGGTATTCGGGCCGACTGAGGGCTACCTGCTGGCAGATGATCCAAGTGTGATGACTGCAACAGTGAATACACTCGAGCATCTACATTTATGGTAAGTGTACACAACTGTACTTTTTGCTGTAGCAGGCAACTGGGTAAATGTCAGGAAAATCCTAATAGGACAGCTGAACTTTATTTGGGGTTAATCAGAGTCTCTCTAGTTGATGGCAGGTGTGTACCCAAGAAAGACTGAATGCTGTAATTAAATCAAAAGGTGCTTCAACAAAGTATTAGTTTAAGGGTGTGCACACTTATGCCACCAGCTTATTGTATGTTTTTTATATTTTTTCCACTAACAGATTTGTTGTTTTTTAATTGAATTGTACAGATTATAGGTCACATTAAAGGTGGGAAAAGTTTTAAAACTATTTTATTGTGGTCTCATTTTTTATATCACAAAAACCTGGCATTTTAACAGGGGTGTGTAAACTTTTTATATCCATTGTACCCTGTACCTGTTCGCTTCAAATATTAGTTTGTACCTGCATGTAATGATTAACAGTCACTAAACCCTGATGATCCTACTACACATCAACCCTAACAAACCCAGGATTCAAACAGACTTTATCCTGAAACAAGCACATCAGGAAGCGTTACCTTACAAGTCAACTCTGGCAAGTGTTCATCAGTCTACTCGTGTACTGTCAAATGTTTGAATAAGTGGTGGGACCGTGTGTTCTGCAATAGATTAACACACACTGTACAACCTGACTTTTAATCCCTTGCGCCCATTGGCTGATGGACTAAACTGCATCTTCCCTCTAACGGCATTAAGGACATTTAGGTGGGCAACGTTTTTTTTTTTTTTCTCGGTGGGGAAAGATGTAGGTGTGCACGATGTTGTGTCTGCACACTGAAGTATTTGTCTCTCCCTTTTTTGTATGAGGTTTACTTTACTGATGTGCAAGTATGGTTGTTTTTAATGCTTGACTTAGGAGGGGGAGGGAATATGAGGCTTTTGATTACAAGATAAGTGAGCTAGTCTGGGGAACTTCACCAATACCCCGTTCCTGGCTAACAGGGAAGGCAGAAGATACAAACAAAGGAAAAGAATGATTAGTGGGTGGGTGTGTCTGTTATACAAACATAAAGTACTATCCTGCAAACACTCCTGTTTCTGTTATTATTTCTCAAGTTTTGTCTAACATTTAGCATCATTCCCAGCAACCTTTTTCTTTTCTTCCCATACTGCTTTTCACTATATCCATTCATGCTCAGACTTCCCCAACAGTACCTTGTGCATTGTTCTACATTTCAACTTCTTTTTTTCCTAAGTAAACTCTCACTGCTTCCTAGCTTAACTAAATCATTATACTCTATCCTTTCAACCCCCTCTTATTTCTTGCATTTCAGAAACATGAGAAGATACCAGGACAAACCTCTCTTAGAAAATACTTCCTTCCTGCTTACCTCCTACCAGCTTTCAGACACCACCTTCACTAAATCTACAGCGCTGCAAATTCATGCATTCTCCTTTTTTTTAAACAAGAAGCATCTATATTAAATTATCATGTATTTCACAGGCAATGTTTATTTTATTTATTTTTATTTTACATTTGTTGACCGGGATAGTCTGACTGGATGCATGTCCATTTTCAGCGGAGGCCAGGGGAGAAAAGCTCCAAGGGTAAGCAGATACAGCATTACATAATACCAGCATTACATATTACAAACAGACTATTTACAGAGATTACATAAGTAAGCAAGTTAAACAAGTTCCACAGGTTACAGTTAATCCTGAGCACAAGTCAGGATTAAATTAAATTACACAGTAAACTGGTTAACAGATTTTTACACATTCTAGAGAGAGTTAGCCAGGCTTGATACATTGACATAGCCAGATAAGTGGCATGTTTGAGTCTAGTTTTAAATTGACCTAAGGTGGAAAGTAAGGTAATATCAGCTGGAAGAGAGTTCCAGGATCTGCTTAGAGTTTGCAAAGAGAGAATCACCGGCTGTGTTATTAATTTTGCTAGTCTGAATTAGTTTGAGGATCGAAGCGGTCTAGGATTATTATAGGGGGTGATAATATTTTTAAGTGCAGGAGTATTGTCTGGATTATAGAGGATTTTATAGGCCATAATCAGTTGGTTATACTGGATTAGGCTGGGTAGTTCAAGCCACCCAAGCTGATTTAGAGTGATGCAATGATGTGTCCTAAAAGGCAGCCCAGTCGCAAACCTGGCAATGTGGTTGTAGCAAATTGAGAGTTTGTTAAGGACAGTCTTGTTCAAATTCGAGAGTAGAGGGGATGCATACAGAAGGGTTGAAAGTAGGTGAGAGCGAGCTATGGCAATTTTAGCTGGAGGGGTTAGGAAGGCTTTTATTCTGTAAAGTGATCTGGTTTTTTATTGATGGTTTTGATAGTTTGGTTAACATGTAGGTCAAATTTTAGATTATTGTCTATGATGACACCTAATAGTTTTGTAGATGGGTCAGGGGAGATTATTGTGCCATCATTTGATTTTATGGTAAAGGTGAAAGTGGTAGACCTACGTGTTGGTGAAACTAACAGCATTTTAGTTTTTTTGGGATTTAGGATCAGACGATGTTCAGAAAGCCAGTTTTCTATTGTATTAAAGGCGGTCTGGGTAGCTGACCATAATTCTACTGGAGATGTGGCTGAGCAAATCAGAGTAGTCATCCGCATATTGGATACAGCTGACTTTTGGGATGACAGTATAAAGGTCGTTAATGAAGATGGAGAACAGCAAGGGCCCTAGTATAGAGCCTTGTGGTACTCCAAGGGTGTTGGGTCGAAGGTTAGAGAGTTTGTTCTGCCAGAGGACAGCCTGCTGTCAACCATTCAGGTAGGATTGAAACCATTGGAGGGCTCAAGTATCTAGACAGAATGTTTGCAGGGTGTGGATTAAAAGTTGGTGATCAACCATATCGAATGCCTTGGAAAGATCCAAAAAGAGGGCTGAGGATATATAATTATTGTTGCGATTATGGTGTTAGTAAAGGCTAGGAGGGCTGAAGTAGTGCTGTGATGAGGACTGAAGCCATGCTGAGTGTGTGCCATAAGGCGATTTTGGATTAGGTGGTGCATGAGTTGTCTATGAATACATTTTTCCATAATCTTTGCAAGTGGAGAGAGTATAACTATTGGCCTATAATTGGAGAATTCAGTAGAGCTGCCTCCTTTGTGAAGTGGGATTACATAGGATATTTTCCAGATGGTGGGAATTTTAGCTTCTACTATGGTTCGATTGATTAGTATTGAGACGGGGTAAGCAATAGCATCAGCTGATTTTTGTAGGTACTCGGCAGGGAGTTGATCAGCAGAAAGTGTAGTGGGTTTTAATTTTTTGATCAAGGTATGGATAAGTGAAATGGCGACTGGTTGGAAGCTGAATGCGAGTAGGTTTCTAGGTGTGCTACTTTCAGGACCAGGGGAGCTAGGAGGTAGTTGGCTAGCTAGGGCTTGAATTGTCTCAGTAAAGAATTGGTTAAAACTATCAAACCTCTTCAGGGGTTTTATCAATAGAAGTAGCAGGGATTGGGGTTGAAGTTTGTCTAGGATGTAGTAGATTATTTAAACCTGCCCAAAACTTCTGAGGGTTATTTTGAATTACTGTCTGTAAATTACAGTAGTACTGTTTTTTTGTCTTGTAAAATTGATTTTTTGGTTTTGTTCCTGGATTGCCTGTATTTAATGTGATCTTGAGGGTCTTTAGAAGAATGCCATAAAGCCCATGCTTTGTTTCTAAGGGTAATTTTGAGTTTAGACTCTATAGAAAGCCATGGTGCAGTTTTTGCCTTGGTTCTCTTTGAACGAACAGGTGCATGCAAATCAAGGATCTCAAGGAATTTGTTGTTAAAGTATGCCACTGCTTCCTGTAAGGGGGAGGTGTTTTAGAATAGACCAATTACATGAGTTTAGTTCTTGTTGGAATTTGGCAGGGTCAAAGTTTTTATTGTTTCTAACCTTTCTGAGTAAGGGTTGTTGGGAATTAATGGTTTTGTGCTTAATTACATATGTGAGAAGGTGATCGCTTAGGCCATTATATAAATGTAACATTAAATGTTACATTTATATAAACGAAAGTAAACCATAGCACCACAATCTCAGTTGCAAACATTATATATTACAAACCATGCCGGCACAACTGTAGCTGCAAACATTGTACATCACTTTTAACATATTCAGTCATTGTTAATCACAGCTCATTCATATCCTGCCTTATTTTAAACCTCGTTCTTCCTCTGCATGTATTGATCCCACATTTTCCATTTATGTACTACTTGCTTCCTTCTTCCCAACTACCTGCTATTAGTAAAAATACAGATCTCTTTACTTGCTAGTCTTCATATTATCCTCTCTTCTCCTTCCATTGAGCCATATGTCATGCCGCCATGATTCAGTAACAGCTCTAAATATTACAGCTCTGTCCCAACCATCTAGCCATGCTTAACTCCCTAAACTCACCACACATCACATACAACTTATTTACTGACTCCTCTCAACTTTACTTTGACTATAGACTTTACTCCATTTCAACTCGCATCAAAATCAATAACACTGTATTACTACACACACAGGGTATAACTCAGCATTCATTGTTATTTATGGTACATAGTATGTAGTGTATATAATTTATAGATTTTGTTATTTGATTGGCAACTGGCACATTTGTGTTGAGGTTATTTTTCAGATACATTTTCTGATATCACATGAATCTTATTTTTCAGATATATTTTTGATATTATATTAATCTTTCTTGTTAGGTTATTTAGTCACAAGCAGTCCCTTTTTGGGTATTTGTTATAATTGTGATTTATAATTTTATTATCTCACTATCTTTGTTACCCCCTCTTATCTTGTGAGCACAACTTACCTGACCAATACTTCCTGGCCATACAGCTGCTCCGTAACACACAAAAGATAACTCTGGCACTGGCCATACTTTTCAACACTTTACAGAAGCTGTATAACCAGCATTACCGTAAGCTTATAGTAGCTCCAAAGTCCCTAACATAATTTCAACTTGTAGCTAAAGACAACTCCCATTATCAGTTCTTACACACTCAAATACCTATCCCTTCAAATATCTTACCCCCATCAACAACAAACTCCACCAAACCTCTTATAGTGGTGTACCTTTAATACAACACCAATCTCGTACAGTTTGAGATATTACCCTTGCATACACCCCTTTCTTTCTGAAAATAAATAACATGAGTTACATACATTTAACCCAACTACTAAAAACATCATTTTATCTATTAATAATCTTCACCTACTCCTGCTTTCCATTCTGTCCTCCTACCACACTCAGCTTCATAACCACACCACATCCCCATGGCAAACAGAATTCATAGCCAATCCTATCAAACTAAAAAACTTCCCTATATCGCCATGTGACCTTACCTCCTCCCAAGCCTTCTCTTACTCGTGCAATAAACTGACAATTAAAATGAATCCCCACTCTTCTCAAAGACCAACTAAAATAATTCACAAATTAATCAAACTCTATCTACACCTACTCCATAAACTCACTTGTAGTGGAGACATACACCCCAGTCCAGGACCAAAAACATCAGCCAACCCAAACTCAAATTAGCTACATCCCCTATACTACAGACCTACCTTAGCTCTCCTCCTCTTAAACATTAATGCAGGAAGTATACTTAAATTCAGGACCTTCATGTCCTACTAGCTCTATACAAACCAGATATTGCTGTGTTAACCAAAACATGGCTTAAACCACAACACCATAATAATGAGATTACTGTCCCTGGTTACAATATTATTCGAAGAGATAGATTAGAGAAAAAAGGCAGAGGTGTTGCAATATTATTCCAAAATCATCTCACCATAGAACAACTAGGTTACAATACCCAAGAAGTCAAAGATGCAGAACTAATCCTTGCCAAATTAAAAATAAATTCCAACAAACACACCATTATTGCAGGTGGCTATATCCCACCAGGGAAGAGCGTCACTGTGATGGAAAGCCTGCTTAATTGGATCTCCATCTCCCTACCACATGAAATCATACTATTAGGGGACTTCAATATTGACTGACTTAACTGCTCCAGTCATAATCAGGTTTACCAAACTATAACCACCCCCACCAGAATTGACAAAACATCCAAATGCCAGTCCTTTTTAGACAGGATCCTGATATCTGACCCCACTCTTGCACAACAATCTGGCTGTCTTCCAGATACCCTAAGTGACCATCATCCAACCTACCCAATTAAGGACAGATCCCAAACCATCAGCCAACCTATCCTTAGAGTAGTTTGAAACAAAAAGACTTTTATAGCTACTGACTTCATCAAGGCACTAAAAAGCTGTAAATGGACTCCCCTAAAACAACTATCTCTAGTCAAAGCCGTCAAATACTTTAACACAACCTTCTTAAAAATCTTAAATCATCATGCATCTCCCAGAACCTTTAGAATAAAAACTAACTATGCCCAATGGCTAGGAAATGATACTAAAACTGTAATGAAAGAAAGGGACAAGGCCTGGTTTCAGTATCAAAAAAACGAAACCACTACTTTGAGACAGAACTATCTAGAGCTCCGTAACAAAGCCAAAAAACAAATCAAACTAGCCAAATCTACCTACTATTAAAATATGCAAGAAAAATATGCTCTCAATCCCCATAAATTCTAGTCCACAATAAATGTTATACTACACCCACGAAAGTCCACTACCCCAACCCCTGTGCTACCAAATAGTCATGAAAACATTCCTAGTCAATTTAACAAATTCTTTATCAAAACAGTCCAGACCCTTGCCAATGCCCAAAATAGCATTAGCAGCCCCACACCAATAACTACCCCAACCCACCCCAATGTACAAGTCAATACCCCCAGTTTTCACCTTCACTCCGTGTCCACCAAGGCAATTTCTAAACTCCTTAGGAAACTTAAACCAACCACTCTAGCAGCTGATATGCTACCAGCAGACTTCCTTCAGATATTAGCTGAAGCTATAGCCTATCCTGTCTCTATTCTCATAAATCGATCTCTGTTAGAATGCAAAGTTCCCACCTCATGGAAAACATCACATATTATTCCACTGCACAAAGGAGGTAACTCCTTAGAGCTCACCAACTATCGCCCAATAGCAATCCTATCACCTTTATCCAAAATGTTAGAAAGAGTTGTTCATACTCAATTAATGCAGTACCTCCAAAATAACCTACTCTCCATATCCCAGCATGGCTTTAGACCTTTCCCATAGCACCACCACAGCATATTGATATCATTCACCAGTATAGTTAACCAAACAAGGGTCTGTTTCTTCCATATTCTTGGACTTCTCAAAAGCCTTTGATATGGTAAATCACAGTATGTTTCTTGAAGCTCTATCTACCCTAAATACAAGTCCCCCCTCTAGATCATGGTTCAAAAGCTACTTATCTAGCCATCAGCAAGCAGCCCCCCCCCCTTACCAGTTACCGCAGGAGTCCCTGAAGGATCCATCCTTGGCCCTTTGCTGTTCTTTTTATTTACTAACAACATCTCTTCATCCTCACCCACTGCTTCAGTTGTATAGTACGCAGATGACGCAACCCTTGTATGTGCTGCCCCCACCCTAAGTGAACTACAAACCCTAACCCAAAATAACTGCCCCCTAGCCGAAACTTGGTTCACTAACATCAAACTTCTTATTCCTCAAAAAAACTAATTATTTTCAGCCCTGGCAGATCTCCTCCCCTAAATAGTTATTTCACCATCTACTCTAAAGAAAACATTCACATTAGTACAACCACACACACTAAACTGCTAGGTGTAGAAATAAACAACCTGAGGTTCGACATCCACATAGCACAAACCTTCAAGAAAGTTAATAAAAAATTTGGACTCCTCTACAGGAACAAACAGTTTGACTTAACACTTCAAAGCAACCATTGCAAGGGCTCATCTTCTATCCACCCTCCTCTATGCCTCTCCCATCTTGACTAATCTCCACCAAACCGATCTAAATAAAATGGAATCTTGCTACAACAAGATTGCCAAGTTTGCTACTGAAGCCTCATATAGGTCTCACCACTGTCTATTCCTTAAGCAGCTCAACTGGCTCGAGTTGCCTCGTATACTTCTACTGAGTCAACTCTCTATAGCACACAAAACTGTACTACCTTGCTGAGAAAACCCCAGCACTTCAGCATCAAATTCAGCCCCACATACCCTCTAGAGCCTTAAGATCTAGTAACCAGAACTTCATAACTGTCATCCAACATAAAAATGATGCCGGTAAATCCCTCTTTGCCAGCACCATTGCTAAAACCTGGAACGCACTACCAAGCCAAATACCTCCTTTATTCATTTCAAAAAACTCCTGAAACCCACAATTTAAGTGACTGGCTGTGTTCATGCCACTCACCAGGCTAACCCAAACCAAGAGAATGTTTCTGTGTACAGCTAAGTATAAACAGTTCCCCTGGAAGCTTGTGAACCCGTTGATATTTACTTGACAAAACTTACATCTGTAAAAATAATACAAATGCTGTTTTTAAGTTTATTATGTACCTCAATGATTGTCTACTATAAGAATTGTTAATCTCCAACATATTGTGTATGATTGCAATAAGTATGCTCGATTTTTTTTTTTCTTTTCTCTCATATACTGTATTGTATTGTGGAACTTTTCTCCCAGGCCTCTGCTGAAAATGGACTTGTGTCCAGTCGGACTTTCCCGGTAAACAAATGTAAAATAAAACTAAATAAATAAAATAATAAATAAATAACATAAAATTAAGTGGGGAAAATTCTTCAAAAAAACTTTAATTATTAGTAATCCAATGTATTAAAATTCTCTTAGGAAGAGACATTCATCCTGACCCACCTATCACAACCAACATTTAAGGCAATTCCGTTCAGTACTGCTGTAACTCCACAATGGTCTACCCCTACCTTTGTAATCTAATTTTTACCGCCACAAATATTAGAAGCATAAGAAGTAAAGCAACTGAACTACATGCCTGGAATTACCCAACACAAGCCCATTATTCTTGGTATAACTGAAACCCGACTAAAACCCAGCATAAACTGCTTTGAAGTTATACCTTTATCAATATTGTCATGTGTAATGACCATATAAAGAGGAAGGGTGGTGGTATTGATCTAATATTTCCCACCAACTACCACATTTCTGTCTGCAACAAACCAATACCAAAATTCAGTTTAGCAGTGCTTCTTATTGCTTTCCTGAAAATAAACAAATATAAAAGTGTTTTTGCCCGCTATATTCCTCCTGGTGACAGTATAGCTACACTTGAAGATGTCCTACATTGGATTTCCATAACAGTTCTACAAAAAAAAAATACTACTAGGTGATGTTAATATCAGTTGGTTAGATATGACTCCCTTACATCTAGCATGAACTTTTTACTGTCTCATGTAACTAATTAATAGCCTCATACAGTATATCAAGACATCAAGCTCCTTATTAGACTGGATGCTAGTATTAGAATCTCACCAGCATCGGTACAATGTCAAGACTTTCTCTGACTATTTACCAATCTGTGCAACCAGACAATGTCACGCATCCACTTAAACAGCATGTTTATAAAACTATATACACTCTGCCCAAGTTTAATCCAGAAATGTTTACTATCCTTTAATCTATTAACCCCCCCCCTTAGATGATGATGTAAATAAATTCAGTACAACTTTTCTAAATAGCCTTGTGCCCCCTTGAGTGAAGAGGGAAAAAACGATTAATGTAAGTTGGCTATCCAAAAAGAGTAGACTGCTAATGTAAGATGGAGAAAAATTGTGGGAAAGATGGCAAATGTATAAAAAGACTGTGATATCTCAAACTAAAACAAATAAATGAAGCAAAAAATGTACTAGAAAAGCTTTCAGCACAATAGTAAACACAACCCTAAAAAATTCTGGTCAGCAGTTAAAGAAATCTTAGATCTCAGCTAAAAATGCAGCTCTAGCCTCTCTCCCAGTAACATGCCACTCAAAACTGCAATAGAATTAATCTCATTTCATAAACAGTATAGTGTCCCTAACCAAAGGACTTCCCAGCATCTAATCCCAAATGTGCCCAATAGCCAAATGTCACCACATCCACTTTCACTTTTAAACCTGTGCCCAAATTCTATATAAAATGACTCTTCAACTCAAACCATGCTGTACTTCAGCTAATGACCTTCAAAGTGAGTACTTTAAAATAGCAGCTGATAGCATTACCTATCCTGTTTCAGTCCTTATAAATAGGGTCAGTCCAGCAGTCCAACGTTGCCTGTCTTTGAAACAGTCGCACATTATCCCTCTACACAAAGGAAGACATTCAACAGACATCATTAACTTTAGACCTATAGCAAGCTTATTCCCATTTGTCCAAATAATTGAAAAATGTATTCAAACAATTGCTAAGCTATCTCTTGCTGGAATAACTCCTATGCCTCACACAACATGGCCTCAATCCCTCCCATGTTACTAGTACTGAACTTCTAACCTGTGTAGGTACGGTCAGTAAAGGTAATGGCGTATTAGTCTTCTCATTTCTAGACTTTTCTAAAGCCTTTGACACAATTTGTCGGCAAACTTCTGCTTCAAATGTCCTCACTTGGTCTACCTCAGCCCACCCTTATATGGTTCAAAAGCTACATGTCCAGTAGGTATCAGTCTGTAAAATGGCTATCCTCCAAATCTCCATATATTCCAAATCTCCATATATTCCAGTCACTACTGGTATACCACAAGGCTCTAGCCTTAGTCCCTTTCTCTAACATTCTCCCAACACTGTCCATACTTTCACAAAACAGGCTTCCTTAATATAGTTTGCAAATGACTCCATACTCGTATGCATATCAGACAACTTGGCATATCTCCAAATAAATTATTAGGGAAGCTTTAACAGTCACTGAAACATGACTTTGTAACTTGCAACTCGCACTTAACCCTGAAAAGAAAAACTAAACTATACTTTTTCCCCCAGGTCCCCCTCCCATGAAAAAACAAAATTTTAAGTCCTCTGTCTTGATAATGCAACTATTAGTCACTTCTCATAGCAAATTATTAGGGATGATAGTGGATGATCTTAAGTTCAACCTGCATATATATAATTGCTTACGAAAATTTCATCAAAAACTAGGGATGCTTTACTGAGCCAAAAACATTCTGAGCAACTCAACTAAAGCTACATTTGCCATTTCTTGTCTCTTCTCCCCATTTCTTTATGGTGCTGCAGTCCTTACTAACATTCAGGCAGCACAAAATTCATAATGTGAACAATACTTTCACAAAGCTGATAAATTTGCAACAGATGTCCCTTTCAGAACTCACTACAGTATAGTACTAAATATACTGAATTGGTTAGAACTACCCCAGGAACTAATGTATGCACAGCTGCTTATCTGTGAAATTGTCCAGCATCCATCTGCTTGTCCAGCACTAAATATACAACTGCACTCCCAGTCATTACGATCTAATGGCCAAAAAGTCCTATCTGTCCACAAACCTATCATCTGTTGGGCATTATCTATACTTGTGCCATGTTGTTAAGGCCTGGAACTCCTTACCTATATTCATTAGGTCATTACCCTCCATCCTATCTGTGACACTGCCAATCCAGCTGTCTGGAATTTTGTAAATAATTCTATGTCATTTGTGAATATTGGTACGATTTATACAGAACTGTATGCTATGTACTGAGCTTCAAGAATGTAACCACAGCATACCCTGCTGGAACATAGAAGATTAACTTGCAAAACTTCAAGAAAATAAGTTGATATTAAATGCTTTGTGATGTGCTATAAAAGTTAATTAATGCAGGAAGGAGACGGGATGCCTAGAGCTAGAAGTTTTTCTATTGTCTTGGAGAAAAGTAATTACCAGGTTTAAAATGTAACCTGATGTACTGCTTTGACTTCCTAGCAGCTGCATATGTGAAAGATTGGTATTTTTATCACAGAGATGTTAGTTTCTGTTAGCCTGGGAACTGAAGGCAGGTGACAGAGTGATGTCATCCAAGCTGACCCAGCAGTCATGTTTGATAATAATTTAAGAACTCTCTGAGAGTGTGTGCAGTTTTGAATCTCGTCTTGGATCTAGAAACATCCACTCATCTTCAGCACTCCTCTGCATTTGCCTTGCTCTGTAAGTAAGTTATTTAGGGCATAGTATCATTTAGTGGGGAGTCTTATTGGGAATTTGAAGAAAGAGGGAGAAACCAGCCCCACACTGAGTGTGATCTCTGTGTGCTTTTAAGGGAAATTGTACTTGTGTGTGTACTTGTCATCCTCCAATTGTGTACATACCTTCCCTCACTGTCACCAGTGGTGAGGAATGAGGCTCCTTGATTACAGGGCCAGTGCAGGGGTGTCACACCATCCTTCCAAACCACTCTGAAAGACTTCCTAGCTAAAATCTGTTTCTGTTCTTGCACAACAAAAGCATAAACTATATCCGTAAATGTGAAAGTACATTTTCATACCTTGCATCTCATTCCTATCCCTTTATTTGGTATAATTTAAATTGTAGATGTTTTTGAATTATTTTTGAAGATTTTAAAATAATTGTTAAAATGTTTTGTAATACTTTGGAGCTTTTCTGTCCGGGCTTCTACTGAAAATGGGCTCCTATTCAGTCAGACTTTCTCAGCAAGCAAATGTCAATAAATGTTTTTGTCTTTCTGATTTTCCCGGTTAGGGGTCGCCACAGCGGAACTCCGGTCCGCTAATGATTGGCAGTTGATTTTTACATGCTGAGTTGCCGGCTCTAATGCACAACCTTCAACAAAGGTACGCCCATTCACGCATGTCTCCACAGAAGATGCTCTAGCTGAGAATCGAACGGGACAACGTCTTGCTGTGAGGTGACAAACGAATAAATAAAATAATATATTTCTTTTTCCTTGGCCTTTTAAGATGGGATTGGTGGGATGAACAAATATCTGAAGGTACCCCAATGGCTACCTACATAATGACCCCCCCCCCCCTCAGCCAATCCTTGACCCTGCTGAGTGACTGAATGAATGGGCTGATGTTTGTCAGGCAGTGGGAGCAAACAGAAGCCAAAAAAAAATTCATGGTGAAGAGAGGCAAAAAAAAAAAAAAACATGGTGTAGAAATTTCACAGCACATATAATTTTGTTACAAGGCCTTAAAGCCTTTGTAACATTAAAGACTTTAGTTACAACATGATTATTTTCTAAAGCAACCCTTTAATTGCCATGAGGACTCATTGTTAGAGCAAGCCCCCATATGTTTTGTGGTTTCATATTTGTATACTAGGCTAATGACCACCAGGGCCTTTATAAGCCTAGCCATGCAATCCAGCCTAATTGTGTCCCAATGTATGATGGGCATTTGTTAGGAAACTTCCACAGGTTATATGGAGGTGGGCTATGTTAGTTTTGGCATTACTGTCTGCCTCTGTCTATCTGAGACATGGGAACCAGACCTGGGGTGATTTTCCGATTTCCCATCCATTGGTCAAGGTTACACTTAAATAGAGTTAGTAACAAGAAAATGTAGAAAGGGTTGTAAGGCAGCTAAAGGAACAATCAGGCAAATCCATATTAAGGTACAAAGAAACAACCAAGGTCCAACCATCTATTTTGTTTAACTTTAATCCAACAACAAAGCTTTCAAGTCACTTAAAACTCTTCATTAGTATTACAAAAACAACACATTTACACAATATTTATTATAAAAAAAATAAAAGCTTAGCAAAATCCAAATAGTAATCACATGACTTTAATTACAGATTGTAAAAGCAGCAGCATAAGTAGCATAGATTTTACAAAAATATTTAAATAAGAAATAAATGCAGCATAAATAGATATTTAGAAAACATCTAAGTCTCATACGACCATTGTATAAAATGCTTATATATTATTGTATGTATAAAAATGTATGTAGGTATACATAAAATCTAAGTAATGTAACATTGACTATTTTTTTTAGAAGTGGTTTTACACTGTTTTTCGTTTTAAGGCCAGGTGGTCTAGCCGCGCTAAAGTAATTAATCCATCTGTACTCCATACCTTCTGTCCTACTAACGAAGTCTCCCCCTTTTATTCAGGTGTACGGTCTGTATGACCCTGAATTTAAATATATGTTAATTTCCCTGCATTATAATATGTTTTGACAGTACATTAGTATCCATCTTTTTCTGAATTTCTGTTAAGTGTGAAGCTATTTGGTCTTTTAACTTTTGATTGGTCTTTCCTATATATTAACATTCGCACTTCTCACAATTAACAGGGTAAATGACATTTTCAGTTGTGCATGTCGCAAGTGTTACATTTCAAAATGTTATGTGAAATAGGATACACAGATTCATTCTGCATATTAATATACTTGCAAAAAAATGTTTAAAAAGAAAAAAATTATAAAACATTACTTGTGCTATAAGGACCTTGGTACATATAAAAAGAAAACTCCAGTAGTTAATACGAAAAATATCCCGTCATAATTCTTTTTGCAAGTATATTAATCAGAATGAAGTTGTGCATCCTATTTCACATGAGATGTTTAAATTTAACACCTTTGCTACATGTACAACTGAAAATGTCATTTACCTTGCTAATTGTGAGAAGTGCGAATGTTACTATATAGCTAAGACCAATCAAAAGTTAAAAGACTGAATAGCTTAACACTTACCTGAAATTTGGAGAAAGATGGATACTTATGCACTGTCAAAACATATTACAATCCAGGGAAATGAACATTTATTTAAATTCAGAGTATTAAAGTACACATGAATAAAAGAGGGGGAGACTTCATTAATAAGACAGAAGCTATGGACTACAGATGGATTAATTAATTTAGAGTGGATAGACCACCTGGCCTTCTTACTCAAAACAGTGTAAAACCACTAGTAAAAGATAGACAAAGTTAAGTTACTTAGGTTTTATGTACACAAACGCACACACACACACATATATTAACGCACACACACACACACATACATATATATATATATATATATATATATATATATATATATATATATATGTATATATATATATATATATATATATATATATATGAGTTTATACATACATTATTGTATATGCGTTTTACATGATATTCTTATGAGACTTTTAGATGTATATTTTGCATTTCTCTTTAAATATTTTTGTAAGTCATCAAGCATTTATTTATGCTGCTGCTGCTTTTACAATATTAATGTCATGTGATAACTATTTGGGTTTTGATAGGCTGTTTTTTTTAATAAAATAAGTACGGTGTAAATGTGTTGATTTTGTAACAGTGATGAAGAATCCTAGTGACTTGAAAGCTTTGTTGTTGGATTAAAGTTAAACAAAATAGATGGTTGGATCTTGGTTGTTTCTTTACACACCTATCTAACAAGCATGTTCTGTTTATTCTGCAAGCAAAATTTAAATCATTAGATGTAGTGGTTGTGCAAAAGGTCCATCTGAACTGAATATGAGGATGTCTTGCATGCCAGGCATAAATTGCCTCTCAGTAACCTGTAGGAGACAGAGTATAGAGATGGGACTTTAAGGTGGTCCATATAGGGCATTGCGTTAGTACCCTGGATTCTTCTGGTAAGGAACCTTGGTGGGAGTTTTCAGCTGTTGTGCATCTTTGGTCTGGTGCATGTTGAAGGGGGTGTTATACTAAATGATGGGTCTGATAAGGGCTTAATAAAGTGGCACTGTTTGACCATTGCATCAAGGCTTTCAGGGCTGGCCATGGTGTTGCCAAATAAATATAAGTACTCTCAAAGGTTAAAATATTCTCTAAAAGACCAGGCACAATGAAAAGTTTAAATGTATTTAATAATAAACAATAAAAGAGCATGAAAATTCTAAATATCTATTTACACTTTACTAAAATTCACCTAAAAATATGCTGGCTATGCCCTTGCAGCTCCCACTCTAATATCACCCACCCCATCCAACCACTACCTTTCTTTCCACTCCAATAACTACCTTGATTATAGCAAGCTCAGATGCTCATAAGCATAGAACTTATTATACAGCAGGAACTTCTTATTGTAACATTTTGTTAATGTCTGTTATGTACTTCACAGATAAAGATTTTAGTTGTCTACTGATGTACTATGTTCTTCATCTGTAAATATGTTGTAAGTAATTGCTATGTAAATTAATTGCTATGTAATCCAATGTAACTACTGTCTATTTTAACTGTGGAGCTTTTCTCCCCGGGCCTCCGCTGAAAGTGGACCTACATCCAGTCGGACACTCCAGGTCAACAAATATAAATAAATAAATAAACACTAAACAGAGTTTAATTCACAGGAAATATTAAAAATAACACCAATGGAAAGGTTCACATAGATGCAGAAAATCAATACTTAAGTAATCTCACTATATTTTCTTAACTGATTTAAAGAATTACCATCCCCTAGTTCACTTACTAGAGTAAGGGAAGATGATGTAGGTGTCTCATCTAATATTAAAACATCATTTCAGTGCTGGATTAGAGAATGACATGACATACATCTGGTCATTTGACTTCTAGTTCCCACACTACCCCTTTTACTAGAAAGTGAGTCAGAATCTTGCACATATGTGTTACACACACACGCACCTTTCTAAGATGTGTTATAGCATCTGGAAGCTATAAAACTATTTCAAAGCTTTCCCCCTTCCAGAGTAGCAATTAGTCCACCCCTAAGGACAATACAGTAGGATTCTTAGGCTTGGTTTTCACAGACATTTTGTCTCTGGCTGCAATTGGAACTGTAAGCTACAGTCTTTATGGCCTAATCCAGGTAATTTTAATTTCCGACTATTTTTCATAGTTAGCTGCACTGAGATTAACCTTTTCTCTTCCAATATCCTCTGTTACAATATATTCATTTCAGTATACAGTCGGACAGAAAAGAAATATACCTGTATGTCAATCAGGACCCACTGTTGGTACATTTTTTTTTTTTTAACCCAAGCAACTTTACAAATATAGTTTCAACACAAGCACCTGTACAAATCCGTTTGATATACAAATAGCAAATAAGTCTTTACAAAACTCCAGCTAGCTACGCTGGCATATGTTACACATCCACTGCCCTACTTCTCCTGGCATAGCTGGCAATACCTCACATCATCACACCTAGCCTCCAGCTGTTTGACCATATTTAGGATGTATGCCTTCATTGCACCTTTTTGTGTTAATTTTATAGCATGCTGTCTCCAGTAAGAGCGCCACCCAGCTCTCTCCTACTCTAGAGAGAGTTCCTTTTAAAGGAGGGGACTTCTTTCAAGAGCTTTTCCTAGCTTTCTGAATCCATATTACAGTTTCTCAAGTCTTACTTTTAGGGGTTACTTTGTATCCACATTTATGTGTGTGTATGTTTCATTCAAGTTTGTTAGAAACCTTTCCTTGACTCTGTTGTTGAATCAAAGCTAAGTGTCTCTGCTGTCAGTAAGTTGCTGATTTAAAGTTTTATTTCTTTTCTTGAAGCTGATCAACCACAGAGGTCCAGCCTTGTGGCTGAAACCACCACAGTTGAAATCCATCGTGAAGATCAAGATGAACAGCTTGGCATCCGGATAGTTGGGGGAAAAGACACACCACTCGGCAATGTTGTCATCCAGGAGATTCACAGGGACTATCTTGTGGCTAGGAATGGGACTTTGGCACCTGGAGATCACATTCTTGAGGTAAGTTTATCTGATCATAGCAAAAGGGGGTGTTAGCATGTACCTTTCTTCATAAGTGGCTTGGATACATAAGTCAAATGAAGGAAGTCTGAATAAATGAATTTTTTTTAGGAAATAAAAGACAGGAAGTATAACATTTTCATGTTGGGTACATAATATGCAACTGGGTTAATCAAGTCATGTTTTCATGGTAGGTGCCTGATATAATGTCTATGATCAATGCTTAGATTGTCTAAGTCTTACAGGCACAAAGCCTTGAATACAGTCTGCTTCTTAGTGAATGGAAAATTAGTGAGTATGTGACCCAAGACCTGATGAGAGTGAAACAATTTTCTTCACACATGATCAGACTATCACGAAATACTGAAATCTCGAATTTCAGTATTTCGAGACTGAATAGTAGAAATTCCACATACCCGAAAACCCACAACCGTGAAAACCAAAATTGCCACCATACACACACACACACACACACACACACACACACACACACACACACACCCCACCACCCAAACACCCATACACCTACCTAACTACACTACAAGAAACAAAACAACACACGCAAATACAACATAACATAAAATCATACCTATCCTACCTATAAGCAGGGAGCAAGCCCACCTGCACCCCCCCCTGTGTGGGGGGGCTGTGCCCCCACACCCCCTACTTATATATACTAACTCTGAGGCCGCACTAAACATGCACGCACAAAACCCACCACCACACACACACACACGCACACTATAATCCATATCAAATACCCTTACGTAAACACCACTTACTTGAATCCCCAGCTAAATCTGCAAACCACACCGCACGTCACAAACATACTTAATATTTAACATTTTTGTTTTGTCTGTACATGACATTTACAATATGAGGGAGTAATCATTACTGACGATGGAACTTTTTTGTTCTCCAAAGAATTAAGTGCATACTAGGTTGCTGACACTTGCAGGAAAAATCAAACTTAGAATTACAACCTCATTTTGTGTGGAATGGCTCATGAAGGCTGGAATTCCAGTACTTGACAGCATTTTTGATTGTGTCAGCATTAGATTGCCTTGAGCACTGGGATTAGAGAATCAGCATTAGCATCTGCCGTGATAGCACATGTATATGCTGTGTATGGCACACTGGAGCTTTCTCATGACTGTCGGGGAGAATGGGAAATGCAGAAAATAGAAACCACCAGTGATTCTGCCCAGCCATGCTGATGCATTTCCATAACTTGCCTGCACTCGAGCCTAAATGCAATCCCAAACATAATTCACGTTTCAGGAGGTGGTTTCTATTACACAGCAATTAATATAGTGACAGCTGCAGTATGAGAAAAGCATTCAGTAGGGGCCTATAAGTGGTAAAGCTGTGGTTAGTGGGTTGAGAATCTTCATGGTGGCACAGAAAAGTTAACATTTTGCCAAAACTTGAGAAATAAGCTGTCTAAAAGCAATATACTTTGTTAAAGCATGTTTAGCATATCAACCCACTTTTTGCATGTTTTCACCTCTACGTTTAGTATTTTATTTTTCTTGTCTCTGTTAGGATCGTTAACCAGCTTACCTAGAGGCAATGTATTGTGATAACTGAGACAGTGATCAATTTTGTGGACACAGCAATATAGAAAGGGGCTGTCCATGAACTGTAATGAATGCTTCCTTTGTCTGTATTTGTGATCTTTGGATGTGTTTTACATTGGGTCACTTCAGTACTATTTTATTCCACTGGTTCCAGAACTTTTGAAAGTCTTAGCTTGTGTTGCCTAGATATGCAAAATTTAGGTAGCAAACCCATTCTGCATGTTTCTATTATTTTAGATTTGTACCAAAACAGTACTGGGGAGGTTTTAGCTATTTAAATGTCTAGCTTCTCTTAAAACCATGTTGGTTGTGAATTATATTTATTGTTCATGTATGCCTTTGTTATTAAACAGTGAATACAGTATATATGCTTCATGTTTGTATTGTAATCTTTGGAGTGGCAGCTGAAGCAGTAAATCATAACATTTGGTTTTACTAACTGTATGCATCTTATCTAAGCTAGAATTTGTGAATGCAGTGACCCCTTCCCAGGTAGGACCCAGCACAGGTTTTGCAGTAGATTTATATACTTGCATAGGCTGGCATTAGGTTTCCTTATGTGTCCATCATTGATCCACATTTTGTTCAGTTTTCTCTATTTTAGAATGTGATAATCACACTGATTTACCAGAGTGGATGTACTTTTATTTTCTTAACATTACTGAATACTGTTTGCAGTTATTACTTTCTTTATAGATAAGTTTGGTTTGGGGTAGCAGAGTTCAGAAATACATGCAGTTAAGTAAGGAAATAGTAAAGCTTCTGGACTTGGTATCTGTTTTGCCTAGGCCCCATTTCCCACTGAGAATCCCTGTGAACATAGTCATAAATTTAAACATGCAAAAAAATACGCCACTTTCTAGAGAACATTTCAAACAAAAATGTGGTGGAACCAGCAAAGACAGGAAAAGTTAAATCATTAAAAAGAGAAATGAACTGTGTTAGGTTCTTCTACAGCCTGTGAATCCCCTTCACAGTTATTCTGAGGCTGGCATTATTCTGCCAAGTCCCAAACACAGGGGAAATGTAGTATGTGTCTCTAGTAATACAAGAGCTTCTTTCAACATCAGTGCCTCTGAAATATCCTGCAAAGAAGGCACCTTCGTCAGGGCAGATGTTTTTGAAACATAAGATACTAAGTATTTTGGATGTTAAGGATGTAGGTGGACCTTAGTAGGATAACTTGCTGTTGCTTTGATTGTGACACGTTCTTCCCCTACCCAAAGGAACAGCTCTCTAATGCAGACTGCAGTATTGATTTATTACAAAAGGTTGGTGGAAGAAAGCACTTTTTTTGCAGAGAAATTTGGGGTTAACATTAGTTCCATTTGGGGTTGATACAAGTTTCAGTTTGGTTTCCATTGTAGTGGACCTATGTCAGTACAGAAAAAGGACCTAAAATGAAAAGGAGAGTAATCAAGAATTCGTACCTTTCTTGTTTGGATTTATTTTATTTTAGAGCTTTTCCTGTTCTGATTATATTCACTTAAAGTATGAGGATTTCTAAACCCCTCTGGCATATCTCAACTGGATTTTATCTTTAATAAGACTCTTATTACCATGGGAAGGCCTTTGTTCTCTTTAAAGGTAATGTCTACAAATGCTAACAGTCCCGAGGGTGTAATGGAGGATTTTCCCGTGTGTTGGGACCTTCCAGGTTTTACGGAAAGTGTTCACTCAGTCACCTGCACACACATCTGTAGATATTTTGTGCATCTGTGACAGAAATAGCTCACATTTATACTTTAATTTAAATTCCGATCCAGCAAGTCTGACTGCAGCTTCCTGTGCATTTTCTGACCAATGGTACTATTCACAGACGGCGAGGTTGTCGGAGCAGTAGCAGGAAAGTTGTATATATCTCTTGTCATTGGGACCAACAACCATTTGGCAAGCATGCTATGTTAAAGCTCACATTTGCCAAAATAAAAAAAGAGCAAGAAAAGGTATTTACACTGGCTAAAAGTGCTGAAACTCTGTAGGCCTCTAAACTGTTCTGTGTAGATGCTGTGTCTACAACAGCAGTGACAACAGTTTTCATCACTGTAGGTCAAGCTCAAGTCACAAGTATTACCTGAGGATGCAAAGGTTTAAATGCCCCGTCATGGGCAGTCTTTTGTTTGACACTCCATCTGTCCTTGGTACGTATTTTTTTGACAAGGAGAAAATCTGTGAACTCCACCAGAAACCTTATTTACAGTGTCGCCATCTGATAGGAACTTCACTGTTATCTAAAAAACATCCCCAAAAAAAGCCAAAACCTGTTCAACTTGGCCTATTCAATTTATATCTCAAAAATCTTGCAACAGGAAAGATGAAGTAATAACCATCAGAGTATTATTAGCACAGCCTAGTATTGTAGCTTTATTTTGAAAGGTTCCAGCCTTTTTCCTGCTTATAGGTTTTTAAGTGTTGCATAATAACTCAATGAAGGTTTTAATTTGTTTATTCTAAATTTGATAGCTGCAAAGGAGTTTGCTTAGATGTTAATTTTGGGAACATTTATATCAGGAGTTTTACCTTCAAATGGACTCTTATTTTTCAGTTCTTAAAATCATCTTGAGGGTTACTTTGAAGAACTGCCTCTGCACAACCCTATATTTCTTATGCCAGTTGACTTTGTCAGGATTTGTTTGCCTTTTCTGTCATTTCTGCACAGAATGTCTGTGGATAGTATTTTGATTTTTTTTTGTACTCCGGATCAACTTTTTTTATATACTTTCTTCCACTTTTTGAGCATATAATCTGATTGGGTGGATGGCCCCCCTTTCAACATAGTCATGGGGAGAGAAACTCCACATATTTGCAGTAATCCATTTTTAGATGTCAGTGTAGTTTGTCTGCTATATACAAATTATACAGTGTTGTATTACCAATAGTTTGTTATAAAGAGGATTGAGAATTATTAGGATGGGAAACGCATGTTGGGATAGAAGCATTGTCAGGTGATAGAGAAACTTTGGGTTAAGGAGGATGAAGGATACCTAGATAATAAGTGTGTGTTTTAATATGTATATACACACACACGCAAACGCACACACACGTACATATATACACATATATATACATATATATATATATATATATATATATATATATACTATGGATCCCCTTCTAAGTCACAAATCCCAGAACACCGAACTTCAGAATGCCAAAAAGAAAATAATGAAGACATACAATCCCAAACAACCAATTTTTCTTAGGGCAAGTAAACATTTGCCTAGCATGTGGAAATATGCCCTTTTCCCCACTGTAGTGTGATCTTGGAGTTGCTATATATAACTGGGGGCTTGTGGGGTCATAACCCACTACCTAGGTGGTTTTCTTTATAGGCCGCTGTGTTTACATTGTGTTGGACAAGTGTTTCCTTGTCCTAAGAAAAATCAGCCATTGGTGATTGTAAGTCTTTATTTTCATTTCAGTATTCTGCAGTTCAGTGTTGTGGGTTTTGTGATTTGAAAGTAGATCCATTTGTGGGTCTACTTCACAAACCCGAAATCCCACTTACCCAACTTTCAGGTAACTGAAACAACAAAGCCGACAACTCAGACCACCAACCACCCGGAACACCAGCTTTCAACTCCAAGTAAGCAACTGCTTAGCCAACCAAAAAATAACTTAAAACCGAAACAAACTAAATCTACCCATGTTGGGGGGGGGTGCACCCCCCACACCCACCCCTAACTAAAAATACCAACTCCGAGATTACACTACGGTGGGGGTAAGAGGCAAAGTTCACCATGGTGGCCAAGCTGTTACTTACCTGGAGGAAAATGGTGCTCCGGGATGTCCGGACTATGGATTTTCAGTCTTGTCATCTCAGTTGTATAAAAGTCGAGTAAGACTCTTTCCGGTTCGATTCTCAGCTAGAGCGTCTTCTGCGTGGAGACATGTGTGAATGGGCGTACCTTTGTTGAAGGTTGTGTGTCAGGGCTGGTAACTCGGCACGTAAAAATTGGCTACCAATAATTAGCAGACCGGAGTTCCGCTGTGGCGACCCCTAACCGGGAAAAGCCGAAAGACACAACAACAACAAATATATGCATCTCCCACTCACTAGGTTGAATAAGGAGCAAGTAACAATCACCTGCCTGTCAGGTGCCAGGATCTACCACATACCGCATGCACTCTGGTCTCTCAACAGCAGGTACAAATATGACTCTGTCATTGTGCTTGTGGGTGTGAATGACCTGAGACGTACCTCCCTGGACTACATGAAAAGAGACCATAGAGGAGCTTTCGGATTATGTAGCTCAGGGTGGGTATGATCCTAGCCCTGAGCAGCATCCTACCATCACCCAGAATGATAACACAGTACAAACAGAAAATGATTGATTTCAACAATTGGTTAAGTTCTGGTGTCATTTTAAGGGGATCCATTATCTGTCTGCCTGGAATGACATGATTGACAGACCTTGATGCTTTGTTAGAGATGGCCTGCATCTGTCATCCCTGGGTTTCCGGATACTGGCCAAGGTTCTTGTCACACCCCTATAGTGCCTTTTTTAGGTGGTGGTCAAAAGACCAACTTACCACCATAACAGCTACAAACAAGTGCAATTTGAGGGTCATGCTGCTGAACGCTAGAAGTCTAAATTTCAAAATGCACTTGCTCGAAACACTCATTTAAAAATGGTGAACAACGACATTTGTGCTGTGACAGAGACCTGGTTCAAAGCAACAGAAAAGCACCCCTGCACTACCATGCTATAACTCATTCCACACCTTTCGGCCCCAGAACATGGACTGAAGTTCCAAAGGCAGGCTTTTAAATG